>NW_010121463.1:0-2574 GCF_000699245.1 Pterocles gutturalis
TTCGCTCGCGTGACTCGGGAGGATTTGGATTTACCGGCTCCTATTTGCTAAGGAAATAGCGACAGGGTCCTCTGACACTCTGCGACCTGAACTGCGGTTTCCTCCCATTATTTTCCATCGAGGTGCTGATAACACTGGATGTGCTGGGGAAGGAGGGGCTCCGGGGGAGCACCCCTGCCAGGGTGACAGGAGGGACGGGGCAGGCGATGGGGGTCCTGCAGTCCCTCCAGGCAGTTACAGCACCTGCATTTTGAGCAGCTATCGCTAAGAACAGAAATCCCACGCCCTTGTGATTTTCCTGGTCACATTAGCTGCTCTGCCTCTCCAGCTTCTCCTTTCTCATTTTAAGATGGGCTCTATACACTTTCTTTGCTGCTTGTCAGGGACAAACTTCTTGGCTCACACCATACCTCTAAGCAGAGCTGCGGATCCAAATGCCCCCAACAAACATTCATGGAGCTACAACTTAAATAAAACTCATTTCAAAATGCATAAGGCCGAAGGGTCCCTCTGATGCTCTCAGCAGAACTGCGGAGCACGCGGGCCTGGAGACAGGGACCACTCACATCTCAGCTGCGCTCCATTAAACACTATTCCTGGTAGGAATCCTTCTGCCAGCCCTACAAATCTTTCTCACTTTCGCCAGCCCCAGGAGCTCTGGGATGTTTTGTTTGTGCTGCTGCTGTTTTTCCCGCTAACACGACGCAGACTGGATCTCGTCACCAGCGAAATGTCCTTGGCATCAGCTGCCAACAGCACAGAAAGCCGGTGGGTAACTCAGGGCTGGTCCTGACGCCCTCCACGTGGTGTTTGGCTCTTACCTTCCTGATCTCCGGGGCTGGGCAGGCGTCGGGGGGCTGGGGGGTCTCGCCGTGCAGCCGGCAGCTGGAGCTGCTCTCACTCCAGACGCAGCGGTGCCCCAGGTCCTCCCTGCCCAGGCACTGCGAGCAGTCCGCGCTCCCGGTCGCGCAGTTGTACACCTCCACTAAAGCACCAGAGAACAGAGAACGTGAGCTCCTGGGCTGGGGGCTCTCACAGCTTTGCTCAGCTCGAGGCCGTCAGACCCCCCCCGCTCCCCCCAGCCCCGGCTGTATTAATTAATCCAAGCAACATCTGAAATCCAGCGTGAGAGCGGAGCAGCTTGCACATGTAGCACGACGAGGCAGCACTTGGCTGCCATCCTGAAGATTTCCCAGAAGGACTGGGTGCTCGTTCTCACTGCAATATAATTTAGCACTTTCTTTTCCTTTTTCTTCCCCTTGAAAAACAAACAACACCCAAACTCGGAACCTTTTGTCAATTTATGCTGCGTGTTTCCAACTCTCAGCATCCACATGGGAAGCTGCTTGGCAAAGCTGGCTCCATCCTGTTAGCAAAGCAATCTCACTGCTTCCACGCTCTGAGAAAAATGGGATGGCTGCGGTGCTCTGAGCAGCGTTTACAGCTCCCTTCCTTCCCCGGGTGACCACGGGCCCCTTTCATTGACTCTCAGCTCCGCTCCCGCACCGTTTCCCAGCACCGCCACCACCCCTGCATTAGCTGGTGCCCTGGGTTACGTTTCCTCCCCAGCCCAAAGCCTCCTGCCTCCGGAGTGGGGGTATCCGCCGAGATAAACAGCCGGGAACGCTCAGGAAACACGGCTTTCACACCCTCTTCCCCGGAGGAGAATGTGCAGGAGCACATAAAACAAAGAAGCTGTCACACTTCGCACTTCTGCTCGTGGGAGGATCTCAAAGCGCTTCATAAGCCTCCAGCGGTCTGCCTGTGCTCGTGCTCAGGAAACACCATCGGCACCAACGGCATCTGCTATCCTCCACAAAGAACGAGTGGATTGTAACCCCTCGGGGTTACACTGGTCGGCATCCCCCAGCAGCACAGAGCTGGGATCCCTTCAGTGAGCTACCCACACACCCTTTACAACAGGAGCCAATATTGAAATAAAACCCACTAATAGCAGTGGTGCCATTAAAGACAGCACAGGCGATGCACACGTCTGTAAGTGGTCCGGCAGATCCCCGTCTGCTCGCCAGCCAGCCTCCCTCCTTCCACAGCAGCAATCTGAGCCGGGCGAGGAGGAGCCAGAGCCGTCTGACGGCCCCATGGGACTTCCAAATATTCTGGCAAATTCAGGCTGATGCACACACAGCCTGCGTAAGCGAGCTCCTCTCCGGCTGGAGGAGGGGGGATTCCACCGCTCTTGCCCCGGCTCCCAGCACCCCGCGCGCTGAGCAGCGTCTCCCGGCACATCGGAGCAGCCTCGGCTCATCCCCCTGCCCGTCCGTGGGGTCCGCATCTCACAGACACGGACACCCTCTCCCTCCCCAGGGAAGCCGTGCCCCACGCCCACCCACGCCGGTATCTCGGAGGTTATTCCACCAGTGGGGAGAGTGCTGCAGGACAAGCCCCCGTGCACACGGGGATTTACTGCGGGGAAACCTTCCACCTGGGGCGGGTGGTGGGGCTCGTGCCTCTCTCGGGGGTCCAGCTCTCATGTGCATCTAGGGTAAATCGTACCTTCTGCTGCGATCACTGACCCTGCTGAGAGGGAGACGAGCCCGGAGCCGCGGCTCCAGG
>NW_010121464.1:0-28302 GCF_000699245.1 Pterocles gutturalis
CTCTAACATTCTGTGATTCTGTGAAATTTAGTTCCAGCACGTTAACTGAAACACCATGACTCTGGGTGTGAACTGTGCCTCACAAGTACTCAGTTACACTTTATTGCACTTCCCATGTCCCCCAGGGAAGGGAACACCTCCCACTGCGACACGCTGGTGGGACACTGCATGTATCGATACTGCTCCACTCACAGAGAGCTACCATGCCCGGGAGACTGGAATTCATCTTCAGGGTTACACTGTGACACTCTTCACTGAGGGTCTTAATGACCCTGATCCAGAAATGACAGGATGTCTTGGTTTTAAACTGTAATTTTAATCCTAACACTATGTACAGTCTCTGTGCTAGGTTCCTCCTTGGTTTCAGAATCATTTTGACCCTTTACTGCACAATTTCTCTATTAGATTGTCTAAACATTGAACTTGTGAATGGGGGTCAGGAGCAGGGAGGGCAGCCACAACACACAGCGTACGGTGCTCCAGCAGACCGGACCTACAGCCCTGTACCTGGCGTAGGAAAGAAGATACGAGGAGACTGGTGTGAACTGGGAATTGAATATGAAAGAATGCTAACATTAAAAACATGCATCAAGGGAAAATAGAAAAATAACTCTGCTCTCACATCCATGAGCAAGGGGAGACGAGTAACTCTCTGCATGGGAAGAATGAGGAAGGAGATCATGGGTAGATTCCGGCAGTCTTCATGGGACTCGATCCGTGATAACACCTCTTTAAATGCTGGATTTGTGGCTCTGGTGGGAAAAGGAGAGAGAGAATTAAATGGTGTGTTTTACCAAAGATTTGTGGAAGCTGCTAGAATTGCAATAAATCATGATTTTATTGATAGGAACGTGTGATCTGAAGGAGTCACATCACCTGAGCCTCCAGCTTTATTCCCTTCGATACACAGACCAGTTCTGACATCCGGAAACCTCACATTCTCCCACACACGAGTGCAGGTGCAAACAGACTCACACGCCACACACGGACAGTGGGTCTGATTAAACCGTGCTTAGCAAGGGAAAGGGAGTGTAACACACCACCACAGACAGGACTGGACTCTGCAGCCAGGCGCAGCTTCACCCTCAATTACTTCAGAGGAACTCGCACACGAAGGAAAGCCGAGCAGGTTAGTACACGCTTAGCTGGAAGCCACGGCTTCTGCACCAGATACCACAGCCTGCTCCTCACTCCTACTACAAAGGGGTGATTTCTCAATCCTATTTTATAATAAGTTCTTACAGTAATTTCTGCAGTGTTCGCTGCTGGTAGACTTCATTGGTGCAGTATTTGACGTACGGGTCAAACGTGGAGGCAGTGTGCTTTTCAACGATATCACTGATATCATCAATAAAGATGTTGTTCTGATGTCTCACTTCGAGTTCTTTAAAGAACCTGTGAAAAAAGATAAGAAATTATTAATTTTTTAAAAAAATAGCAGACTTTCTCTTGCAACATTTTACACTTCCACTGACACAACCCATGACTTTGATAAACAACTGGAATGGTTTGTGGAAGGGTGAGATCATCCCCTTGGGCAGAGCAGGAAGGGAAATCTTTGGAGTCAGAGGGTGGCGGTGTCACCTGGCAGAGCTCAGTGTGAGCAACGCTGGCAAAGCGACTTCCCATCCCCGAGTTGCCAAAGCTGAAACAGCACTACTGATCTGGTTAGACGAGAATTTCCAGAAACGGGGGTGAAAAAGAAACGAAACAACTTCAAGCACAACATTAATGCATTTCCTCTTGTACTAAAGGCCGTACAATCCCAGAAAGGTTCAATGAAATAGAGTTAGGTGTGAACTGCTAACCTAAGAACAGAAACACCCAAACCCACCTGGCAGGCTGAGCTGGGCAAGGTGCTCACATACCGCACACTTCCATAGGCCATTAAAACCAAACACAGATTGGGAACAGTGAAAACGGAAACAGAAACCAAAATCCTGAGCTGACTCTTTAATTCAAAGAACTTCCCTATCGCTCATCCTCTGTCCCACAGCAAAGTTCCTTTGGCCTCTCAGAGCTTTCCCTCCTCCTTGCACTTCTGATCTTACCAGAAACCAAGCGCCTTTATTTCTGCCATGCTTATTAGAAATATTTTCCTGTTGGGGGTACAAGAGGTCACACAGATCAGCATTAGATCTGCTGCAGGTCATCAGAATAACTGACACTGGCACTCTGACATCACTGCAATCCTTAAACACTAGAAGCTGCTGAAAAGTCTCTCGGACACCAGTCCTTCCTGCAGCCTGTGTACAAGAGGACTCACTAGAAGAATACTGATCTCCCCAGAATAAATCAGCTAGTAAAAAAAAATTCCCATATAGCACAGTAAAAATAAGAAAATACTTGGAGAACATGATCTCACATCAAGCTAAAATATTGTGAGATATGTTTTATTTTAATTTTGGCCCTTTATTACATTTTCTTATTTCTAACACTGGCCTGCAATACCTGTCACCTTGCAACGTTTCGGTTTTTTCAGTGTGTCACCAATGTTCTCCGTAATGTCTTTTATGAACAAACTCCAACATGTGAGAAAAGGAGAACAGGATGAGCAGAAGCTTATCCTACAAGTGTTTAACAGCGGGGGTTAACTAAAATTAGGACACTTTTCCAGGTGTGCTCAGAAGCAGCTGCCTGGATTGAGTGGTTTCAGATTCTCACTTGGTCAGTCCCAGCCAGAAGAATCAAGTGGGGTTTCTTGTTTTGGATTTGGATTTTTGGTTTGTTTCATCTTGCTTTTTAAAGTTCTGACACAACGACTGCAGGTTGCCCTGACACATTTATCAGCATTGTCATTTCACCAAAATCAGGAGCTGCCTACAGACAGAACGCTGGCTGCTCCAGCGCAGCTTTCTCCCTCCTCCCCTCGCAGGGTGCAGCAGTATTTTCCAAGAGCCTCTTGCTACCTGGGGAAGGCAGAGTCCTCCACCCTCCTTCTGTCCTCCACTTGCTGCAAAGCACAGAGTGTCTCAAGGTGTCCCTGATTTGTCCAATGCTCCTATCTGGGTTCTGCAGCACCCAGCGCTGACTGGCCAAGCGCACAAACTGCACCAAGCTCTCACCCAGCACACAGACAAATACGGAAGTTAACAGTTGTCTGACATCTCACTGGGGTCTGAGAAGGGGAAAAAAAAAAAAAAAAAGAAAAAGTCTCCAAGTCCCAGTTTACAGTTTGTCATGAACCACAACAGACGTCAGCCGCTGACGTCAGACATGTTTATAGGGGGGAGAGCTTCCCGGCGCTGCCCATTTCCTCTGCTCGGGAAATGAGGAAACCCAACCTTTCTCCCCGCTGTACGTCACGGCACGCTGACAAGGTGTCCGAGCGTGCTGGGCTAGAACTGCCACGCTCAGAATTTATCTGGTGCCTCAGCAGTGACATCGTCAGTCACAGTTGGAACAGTAAAGATCTGAGATAGCAGAAGATTTTGAGAAAGACCACGTAAGAGAAAGAAGACAGACAGGGGCAGAGAGACGCAGCACACCCAAGCCCCATCGCCCACAACACGTGCTGTAAGAAGTGTTACCTCTGGAAATCACACATCAGGGTCTCAATCAAAGGTTGGCTTTTCTTGCATCCAACCTGCTGGTTACTATATACAACCAGTGAACTAGAGATGTCACAAAAACCTGTTACTTGAAATTTTAGGACAGATTCTGTCCCAAAGATCCGTCCTGAGTGATGGAGTGATTATATTCCATTTAACCAGCTGCAAATTAGTTGCTCTGTGCGACTGGCTTTTTTGGCCTAATATCAGAAGGATTTATTTAAAGCATTTGTTTCTGCTAAAACCAGAGCTTTTCTGGTTAGATCTATATCCAATTAAGTGAAAGTCAAACAGCATCGTAGGACAGCAGTTGATTTCCCTCATCTTGCCCTGATGTTGTTTGAAAGAACCGTCCCATTTGTAACCCTCTGGAACTCCCCTCCCCAAAGGCTCTGTGCCAGATTCAGAAACACAGGTTCAGCTCATTTCCTGTCGGTTTCTTTTTATAGCCCAAGATCTAGAAACACCAGAGCTCTCCCCAGCACTGCAGCTCGCCCTGTCTGCATGGCAAAAGTTTCCTCCTCAAAGTGTGGGTGGCTCCCGCTGACGGTCGTCCCAGCCTGAGTGCAGGTCAGGAGCAAGCGGGTCCCCCGCCAGGACAGCCCTGGCACTCGCTCAGCCCACTGTCTCCAGCTGCTTTCCCTGCCCGCTGGCACTGCTGGAACCAATGCCCCATGCCCACAGCTTCCTCAGAGTCCCCGGTTAATTCAGCGGTGTGAACACCAACGCACAGCGGTACGTGCGCGATGCTACAGACCATCCCACACCTCACCTTCACAAAGCCCTGACCCACGTCTCCTTTACAACTCCCACCAACATCAACAGACCTTCTAATTAAAAAATACACAAAATAAACACCCTGATATCAATCGTTTTGGTCGACATTTCCTCTCAACATTTACTCTCCCTTCACCCCTGGATAAAGATATTAACTGAGCAGGACATGCATGCTTATGAATACTGTATCTTGCTACCTGGATATTCCAAAATTAGATTGCACTGGTTTTAAAAAAAATCTAATTAGGCATAGAAAAGAGATTTGAACTAGGCAGGCCAAATTAGAGTTAGAAAAACAATTATCCTCCAAAATCAGTTATTATCTGGGAGCAAAAAACATGTAGAAGCAAATGACAGCACACAGAAGGAATATACAGAAAGGTCAGAGGTACTGCAAAAAAATGGAAATACGTTTTTACATCAAGGGTCACTACAGAAGAAAACCGATACCAAAGCCCTTCTGGCAAGCGAGACTGGGAAAGAGCAGAGGTGGTGCAAGATCTGTCCGAACCAGAAGTAAATGTGGAACACCAGAAGTCCCCAGGACCAGGTGATCAGCACCCAAGAGAGCAAAGAGTAAAATTTTTGACGAAGTTACTATGAGATCATTTTATTCTGTTTGCAGAGTGACAGGACACACAGAACAGTGGGAGAGGGACAGATGGTACGGTATCGCCACGGTTTGCACACAGGCTACGCAGCAGTCACAGGATCCAGGTTCTCAAACCTTTCTCTGACTTTTTCCCTGCTGCTCATGGCACTGGTTTTTTATCTCCTGGGGGGTTCAGGCAGTTCTCCACCGCTAGCTGTTCTGGACAGTGCTACGGTCCCTCTCCGTCAGGTGCCACAGCCACCGAAAATGCCAGTTTGTCACCATCACTCTGGACATGGACACGAGCTGTGGTCTGGCTTGTGGATCCCTTATTTCAGAGCCCATTGGTATTATTCTTGATGAATGATTTTGACGTTGTAACGACCTGTGTGGCTGGCGTGAAGACGATAACGCAGATTCAGCCTCACAGCGACACTGCAGCCGACACTTCACTGTCCAGTAGCAGGAAAAAGCCGCTGGAGGGGAAGCAAGTGCAATTCAGCTTCCTCCTCTTGAGATAAGGGAACTGGGAAAACAATTGCCAATTTCAGAGAACTTCAGATAGAAGTAATAACAATTTTTGATGAGACTCTCCAAATCTGAATCTTCTCATCAGGAACAGAAGCTTAACATCTGCTTTTTTTTTTTTTTTGGGGGGGGGGGTGGAAGGGGGGGTGGCAGAAATTTAAAATAGGAAGAATGGGGAAAATTACAGCCTTATTTCCATAGAATTTTTATGCTGAATCAGAATCAGAGCTCTTAGGAAAAAAAGGCTGAAAAGAGGGTGTTTAAAGTGAGGGACTGCATCCACAGGTGTTTAATCAGTTTGTTACAGGAGTTACCACAATCTGACCATTGAAAGACAATACATACATATTCTTATAACACCAAACACTGCAAAACTAACAGTCCATAAAAACACATTTATTAGGCAATAGCCACTGGGCAACTACAAAGCCAAACAAGAAAAAAGAAAAAAAAAAAGAAAAAAAAAGAAAAAGACCCTGACAGCCTACTTGTTCATTCTGCAACAAACTGGAACAACTTTCAGCAGGGCTACCCACAAGTAACAGTCCGAGTGGTAAGCCACTTGCCTTTTCAACTATTTATAGCATTCTGGCAGGAGTCCAGAGCAATAAAAGGCCATGGCAGCCCTGCAGCAGATCCTGTTACAGCCAGATTCCTCAGATAGCGGCTCAGGGCTCAGAGCATCCAGCTCAATGGCATTGCAGAAAAACAAATCTTGGTTAATTAATACCCACTGACAAATGAACCCACAAAGAACACTCTGTGGCACTAGAAATGTAAATCTTTTTGATAAATTATGAAGACATCACAACAGGAGTCTTCCTTTTAGAACCCTTTCCCATGCTGAACAAGGCAATGCTTTTTACACCACCGGGGAGGAGCAGCGTGCCTCTGCCCGTCTCACCGGGTCTGAAAAGCTCCTGACATACACAGAGCAAAGTGATCCCTCGCACGTCAAACAATGACTTTATCAATCATTTTGGGGAGCTTTCTAGCAACAGGGGTGAGGCTAGTCCCACACACCACGCTCGCTAGAACGGCCGAACTAACAACGCAGCGTGCGAACCCCTGGAGAGCAGAGCGACCGGACACGGAGCCTGTCCCAGGCCCTGCAAACCTGGCTGTCCTGCAGGCCCCAGCGCCACGAGAACCCAGCGGTAGTGCTGCAAACAGCGATGCTGTTAACTAATCAATCTTGAGATTTGGGAGAACATTTTTGCTAACATAAAAATACTTAAAAACATAAATTAAGCATTGCTTAGCCTTGAGGGAAGTGCATCAGCCAGGGAGCTCCCCACCACAGCCCAGAAATCCCAGTGATTCCCAGAGCGCCCAGGAAAGGCTCCAGAGGAAGCCTGGAATCTGTCATTCCATTTCCAGTGACCCATTCCCCCCTCAGAGCCCAGGGGCACTGCCGTGGGCAGCACCACGGCCACACAGCCCCGGCAGCCCGCGAGCCCTCCCAGGTTCACGTTTCTCCCATGGGCACCCGTGCCAAGCTGGCAGCCGCCCCGCTCCCGTAACCACAGGGAAACGGGTTCAAAGTGCAGGCGCACCGATCACCGCACCACGCTGCTGGACCGCCCCGCGCGGGGGGTGAAAAACAGCCCAGCTCCCAGTGCTGCCCGACTTCCCTCCGAGCCCCCGCAGCACTCCAGCCCCTCCTGCACACCTGCAGAGGCTGGGACCGGGGCAGCAAACTGTCACATGGGCTTAAAGGTAGAGAGGGAGCCGCAGGTTTGGATCCTGCTGCAAATAAAGCTGCTCTTCCTATCAAATGTACAAATACACGCCTGTATACATGATCTTCACATTGATACAGCCACATCCCAGCAGCAGACACAGTATGACGGGCAGGACAGCACACACCAAGCTTTGCCAGGCGACATTTCCTGGGAACAAACTGCACAGACCAGCCTCACTGCTGCCCAGGGTAACGCGCAGCAATGCAGCGTAACTCAGCCATCTGCAACAGAAGCTTTCATCTCGTGAATTTGAGGTTTAAAATCTCATCTAAACAAAGCACATTGACCCAATGATCCATGAGCAGCCAAGGGAACATGCATACATCCTCCCACTCTGACAGCCTTGCCACCACAGACATTTCTAGACTAACAACTTGGTGCCTTTTCAAAGCTACACATTGTTTTCACGCAAGAAGGGCAACAGCAGTTCTCTGAAACCAGCCTGACCTCTGCAAGGCTTTGCTCAGTCTCACCTGGGAAAGGCTGCTGCACTCCTGACCGGTCTCTGCTCAGGGAAAGCTGAGATGCAAGTTCGAATAACTGTTGAATATCCATCCACTTTACTGGCAAAGAAATAGCGGACAAATAAGAGTTTTCCTCCTTTGCCCTTCCTGCAGTAACAGTAAATCCCAAAACTGGTGAAGCTGCTACTGGAACAAACCCTGTGAGACCCAACACCACAGCAGGATTGCCTGAGAGGATCTGTGTGAGCACCGATCGTGACAGCGATGCATCCACAGAACCAGACAGCAACAGAGAACACAGCCCAGCGGTTACAGGTGCTGCCTGAGTCCTTGCAGATGAACTCAACCCTACCAGGGAGGTTCGGATGAGCCCCACCGCAGAGGGGGCTGAGCAGCACTGTTCTTCAATTCTTTCCTCCCCTGGCATGCAAATGCTTCAGAAAATTAGAACCATATTATTCCAGGGAAGTTAAGGGGGGGGGGGGAGAATGCGTTGAAAAACACCCTGACTTCTCTAAAAAACTCTAGAGTAAAACTCAAAAGAATGGGCTCCCTCTCCCTTCAGCCAGTACCGCAGTCTGGAATGAGGAGACCTTCACCTGCTACTCTGGATCTTGGCAAATGGTGGTCATTTAACTTTTGATTACACAGTTAAAAGACCTGATAAATACAAACAAAAAAAAAAATAAATAACCCTAAAACCCAAACAAGATACATAATCTTTCAGAAACAATCCCCTGAAGGGTCTGCTCTGAGCAAAGCAGGAGATGGCAGCTCCAGAGTTCAGGAAAACATTGGCAAATCCATTGCCTTTTTTTTTTTTTTTAAACAAAATCCAGCTACATAGTGTCTATTTGAATTAGAAAAATCAGTAAACACAATAATTAACATGATCCCAAGGTCTCCTGAAAAGACTGCACCACCTAATACTATTTTAAAGGGATTAAACTGTATCTATTCAAAGCCTGACAAGCATTTCAAGATCTGCTGGGTAAAACACCGTGGGGGCAGGATGCTACAGAGAAACAAAAATCAGTTACACGGTCAGCATTTAAACAACACTGCAAATGACCCTTGGGATAGAGAAAATTTTCTGAACAAATAAAAAATGTTATGCAACTAATAATTAAATTTCATACAGACAGTGAAGCAGACAGTGAAGTCTAACACGAGCTGTATTTCATTTCACAGAGGATCACACAAGTCCGAGACAAGCAAATTGTGAACAGATTGGGTTTCCTTTATGATTAGCTGGCATTCCTTCCGAGGGGCATCCACAACGGAGAACGCAACGGCCAGCTCGAACGGGACTTTAGAGAGGACAGAAGGGATTGCACTGAAAAACACTTCCCTTTTCTGCTCTAAACCAATATCATATTAAACCACCAACTGTTCTCAGAAACTCTTTTAAAAAGAGTTAAACTCATCCCACTGGCGTCCCCGACACAGCTCGCTATCGAGAGTCAATATCTTGGGCTGAGAAATTTTTCCATAGGTAGGGGCCAAAAAAGTGCTTCCTTGCTTTGGTCACCACTGTGACAGCGGGTGTCACAACAGAGCTTCGGGAGAGGAAAGCTCCGGGATCAGGGTCGGGGTGCCAAGGGGGGCAGTGCAGCAGCAGCAGAGGAGCCAGCTCACACGTGGGTGAGCAGTGTCATCGTTCTGTCACCGTGGCGTTCCTGCCCCAATACCTTCCTGCTGTGTCCTTCTCCCACACACAGCAACAGCTGGCGACAGTGCAGTCTAGTTATACAGCAGCGAAATACGCCAGGAAGGTGAGGGATGGAAACCTGTTGGGTTTGGGTATTCTTTTCAATATGTTTAAGTGAGTAATTTGAAGCTAAAGAAAATCACATTTTCTGGAAAACTAGCTATTTTCTTCAAGGGAACTTTTTGTATAGGTAATTGCTAGGTATTCACTAAATTAATTATCAGACAATGCATATATATGTATAAAAATTTCTAAACTCATTTGGAAAAAAAAACCAAAACATTATTTCTCTTAAGTTCCGTTCACCCAAGAAAATGAGCTGAGGGAGGTATGATTCTGTTGAGATTTTCTGTTCCCGAGTACTGAAATCACATATCTAATCTTGTCTCCAATAAGGAAGCTAAATTGTAAAAGAACAATCACTGGGTCAGGAATCCAAATACCAACTGCACATTATTTTTAAATTGCTGTTTACCAACGCTGCTAGCCATTTGCACAGAAACAGTGCAGGTCAACCCACAGCGTTTTTTCAGCTGCCAGAAGAACTCTCTAAACAAATAATTCCTAGATATTAAAGCCAAAGAGTTCAGCAATGAGTGCTGCTGTCAGAACAAACCATGAAGGAAGCAAACTGAGGAAAGACAACGACAAATGCACTGTCCCAAGTCATCAACATGATGCAAGTCCACATGTGTTCTGTGAGCACCTAAAATTTAAAGAAGAAAAAAAAATGCGTTTTGGCCTCAGTGCTATCTACAAGACATCCTCTGGGATCCCTGGAATCTCCTGACAATCAAAAAAGGCCCCATCGGCAGTAAAAGCAGATCGTGCAGCGAGGCTGGGGGAGAGGCACACCCCAGAACTGAATCCAGCAGTGCCCTGCAGCGGCTGGAACCCCAAGCACCGTGCGGTCTCTACAGACCACCAGCACCTGCTGCGGGTCCGGGCGACCCACCAGCGTCTGCACTGAGCCACAGGACCTCACTTCATCCTGTTTCCACAGCGTCTGGGAGGACTTTCCTCCCTCTTCTTCCCATTTGGCTGTCCACCATATCCAGCATTAATTGCTCGGCCGCACTTATAAGGAAGCCACTCATCTGCTTTGAGCCTTTCTTAGGAATTAGTTCCTACTGGAAGAGCACAGACACGCTCCCCCAGAGCACACCTCTGTGTCACCTACGCAACAGGGCAACCACACTCAGCTGGATGCCCTCAAGACATCACTCGGCTTTCTTCAAAAACTGCTCACAGCAAGAACTGTGATGAAATACAGAACACAGACTACGACCGCCACTCTAGAACTAACAGGACAAAAGGATATTAATGACTTACACCACTGTCCTACCTGGAGATCAAATCACCCAGGCTCTCCTCACAGCAGTTAAATTTTTATTTTTACTTTATTACATGTGGGTTTGGGGTTTGTTTATTTTTTTACAATTGTCCAAAGAAACTGAGCAGCAGAACTCTGCATTCTCTACAAGTAACGTTTTCAATGCCTCATTACCTACTGCAATACACACACTCCCTAGGTGAAGGCTGGGGCTTGATTTTCTTGTAAAAAAAGATGATGATGCACCATATAAAGGATGATGGAAAGAGGTGAGACATTAACCTAATTTACAAAAAAGTGCTATGAAAAGGCTTACCCAGTTCCTAACATATATTCACACATATAAATTTAAATTAAGATACTCAGACAATGTTAACCTACCTCACAAACCCACACAGGCTTCTCTACCAAAATCAAGTTTAAAGACAGTCAGAACCTGTCAAAATATTTTCTGTTTGTGTCTTTTTCTGATATCCCATAAGCTTTCTGCCTTTTGCTGGCCTAATGGCAGAGAGAGAAACAAAATGCTAAAGCTTTCCTTTCTCCTATAAATTTGGTGATTTGACCTGTCAGACCAATTGTTCTTCAAGACACTTCACTAATTTCCCTGCAAACCCTTTCGGAGGACAGGCTCTTGGGAAACTGACCTCTTCTGCACCACACACCGAGACCGGAGAGTCCTTCTGACTGCTGAGAGATTGATGGCGCAGTATTCTCAGGCTACACAGGCTCCTCTTTCTGAAAGAGCTGGCCTGGGGCACCCCATCAGCTCCCATCCCGGTGTAACAGCGCTCCCCGACTCGGGCTGCGGTTTGTGCGATGTGCTCTGTGGGTCACGAGCTCCCATCGCACCCGCACAGGCAAACACGCAGCAGAAGCCTCAAGCTTCCTGAAGCCACCTTGCAAGACGTTCACATAAACACACACACTGTATGCTGCACAAATTATTCAGATCAACTCTTCTTTGTCAGAGACATTCCAATGAGCTCCCAAAAGCAGAGACGGTCTTTGCTGTCTGTATTCTGCGCGGAACAAAGGCAGCTCTGTTCCCTCATCAGGAGCCTATCTCGCTGTTTCTGGAGAGCTTCCATTAAGCGTGTTCGAAGTCAAAGTTCCCAGACACAAGCTTTGAGCAATTTTCACCAAAAATAGTATTTTTATCAGTTCATGTTCTTTAGCTCACCAAACTTGTCAGAGCAACCAAAACCACTGGTAACTGCACTCATAGATTCTGTATTTTTAAATAAAGGCTGCTTAAAATACAGCACAACGGCATAGCTGCTCCATTTCATTACAGCAGAAGGATGGATTTTGCTACCTTGAAAGACCTTAAAAATGGGAAACGGTCATTTGCAGATACTGAGAAAGAGGCTTCAGTTTTAAAAATCACTTTCGTTATTTACACAAATGAAGCAGCAGAAAGCCAGCACAGAGTTTTGTTATAGTTTAACAGTATTGCATAACTCAGGAAACAAAACATGTTTTCATTTAGGTTTTAAAAGGAGTTAAAAATTCTGTTTTTCCTCTCAGTTATAAAAAACCAAGTTCTTAAACCATTAGACTTTCCAGACAAGAAAGAATAAGATTATAATTTTAGGCAACTGTGGTATTTTTCCACTTTTTTTTCTTTTTTTTTTTTTTTCCCCTCCCACTTCCTTTGAAGACAATTAATCAACAGGGTTGTAAGAATCCCCCTGAAAATACTGCCCTCCCCATCCCTGTCTCTAAGTACTTTAAGGGAGAAATTTAAAAGCAGATTTAATGATTTGGAAGGTTTATTCACCACCCAAACACACACCTACTCCCACGGCTGTACTATATGGTCAGCTGTGCCTCACTGAAACAGTGCAAAGGAGAGACAAGTCTGACAGATTCCTTATCCAACCATTAGCCCCATTTCTGACACGAGGCCAGTATTTTTCTGTTCCAGAGGTAAACAGATCTAGTTAAAGTTGTACAGTGCCACAGTTAAGCTCAATCAGTGTGTCACCTAGGCCATGTGCACCCTTTAGCCGCTGCGATGATTTCAGACTGGACACCAGGTATACGCAGCACAGACATTTTTATTTTTCAGTGATGTGCACCACAGAAGTTGATCCTCTCTATTAACCAGGCTAGGATAACAAACTGTAACAAAGCAAACCTTCATTAAACAACTTTGTGAAAGAGAGTTTAAAGTATCCGTAACCCTGCAGTACACCGAGTGCAGATACGTATGCGCGTCCCATACTAAACCATGCTGGCAGTAATTACCAGCAATCGTAAACCAGACTTTTCAGCAGTTGTATTGCGTAAGATCTGCCAACATTTCCTTTTCATGAGGCATTATTTGTACAGTATCCCCTTTTCTTGTTATTGACTTTGTACTCAAGAAACCCACAACAGAAAAAGCAGCACAGCACAGCAGACCAGCTGTTTAAAGAAACACAACCTCTGGTACCAGGTGCCAGGGCCAGCGCTGTGCTGCTCAGCAGCAGTAAAATGCCCACGCTGTTTACACAAGAGATACCACAGCCACACAGCACCCTGCACATCCAGTACTCGGCAGAAAGTAAACAGTGATTCAACTGATTAAGGAAAACACTGGCAGGAGCCAGTTCTTAAGGGCAAGTACGAAACTCTTGCTCAATTTTTAACAGTTTAATAAGGGCAGCCTGAGCTTCATCTGACAGCCTGCAAAGAGTAGATATGACTGCTTAATGTATCAGTGTTTAGCTCAGGAACTGTTTTGATGGGAAGGATGCTGATTTCTACTAAAATACACCCGGTTCTGTCCTTCACTGCCAGATTTCAGGGAAGCTAACACCACACCTATCCCATTAAATGCGAGCTGAAACACAGCGGCGAGGCAAGTCTCTCAAACTCACGTGCATGCTCACTGCTGTTCGTATTTCCCATCTTCCAACTAGCATGACAGCTTTGGAAGAAACAGTTTCCACTCCACACATAGTCATTAACACATCACATAGTCATTAACACAATAACTGGACATCTCCAGTGCAGCCTACATGTGAGCCCTCCTCACTAAATCAGTACAGCCAGAAAAGGAAACAACTCTTCAGCTTCAAAAACAGAGAGTATGCTGGCTAGAAAAGTGATGGGTTTTCCAAATAAGAGCAAGATGCGCTGGAGAACAAGAGTGTCAGTAAGGCACAGCCCGCATCTGCAAACACTGCTGTGTACCACAGATAGTACTAACCAAAGCTCTGCTATTCCAGGAGCTGCCTGTGCAGTAAGTAAAATATAACCCCAATAACCAAGGGTTTACTGATATTCCAAACCCAGAATCTGTGGTTAGCAAAATAAAACCTTAGCTGTTATGTGAAGTGATTCTTTAGCACTGCAGAGCACATATTCTGGTGCTCTCAAAGAACAGGGAACCAAATTCCATTCTAATGTATTTACAGCTTATAAAAAACTAAGACTCTTCATATTAACACATGCATCATCTGACTTCTCATTCTTAAATGGTCACACCTAAATTTTTGTTGAATTTTCTACCTTGCAGCTCTTCCTTAATTTTGTGGTAACAGTAAAGAAGCTATTTTGTAGACTACATTTCATTACTTGCTTGAAAGGTATTTTGACAACTAGTAACCACCCTCAGATACAGTTTTTTTAAAAGTACTGTAAATAATTTAAATTATAGCTACTAAATTTTAAATTTATAATTTTAAAAATTTAGAAATGCATTGCTACACTTACTTTTTGCTTGCTTCATAAACATCCGTGATGTTGGAGAAAAGGTGATGGCTCTCCGTTTTGGTCATTGTGAGGCTCAGTTCCTTGGAATTTTTAAACATCCTGATCAGAATCTCCAAGCTCAGCAAATAAGAATGCTCAGAAGATATCACTTCAAATATTGCCTGTAAAGTGGAGGGGGGAAAGACAAGGCTTACTATTGACTACGCTTCTTTAAAAAAAAAAATGGGGACAAGGGGTGCAAAGAAAAGTTACTGGATATAAGCTAGAGATATAGATATATAACATAAGTGTTCATTTCCATGACAGTTGCATCATTTACTTAAAAAGAAGAGATTTAATACTATAGAAAAGAATGTTTTGAAATAGTCTATCTTCAGACTTTCCAATGCAACTGCAAACAGTTTGCAGACAAAAAATTAACATCAACTATGATCACTCCCCATCCATACTCCTGAGGTGTTTTTGTTCTGTTTTGGTTTCTAAATTTAAAAAACCCGTCTGTTCCTGTGGTCTGCTTGGAAGCATTGTATCAGCCACGCTACTGTTGACCAGTCATTATTTGCTTTTGCTCTTTTTAAACAGAAGCTAGTAAGTTAGTTATTTGGAAAAGTTCTTGGGTGCCAGCTCTGCTTACCCAAGCATCTGCACCTTTGCAAAATTCAGGTTTTAGCCATGTACCAGCAGTGACCCCTTGGGTACTTCTAAGACATCAAGCTAGGAGCAGGCCCAGGAGAAGCGGAGGTATCTGCTGCGGGGAGAGAAGCCTGGCGGCAGAGCAGACAGGAGGGGTGGCAGCCACTGTCCCCCCAGTGATCAGTGACCAGACACCAGGCAGGCAGACCTCCAGCACACTCACCCACAACCAGCTCCTGTGTTTTATCACCCTTCCACTTACAGATCAGCCACCCCAACTTCCATCGGTTGGCTGACACACAAAGCAAACTTTCAATGGGCTCTTGGACTTTGAAATCCACATCCTTGTTCCACTGGAAATGTTCATCTCTGATGCAGAAACCTACTCAGCTTTTAGACACCTTTTACCTCCCCAGGCTTTACTTGCTGTTCATCTACTAGAGTTCTTCTATGCATACACACACAAAAAAATTACATCATTCTCATTAACGCTTTTGTCAGGAGCTCCCCTAAGTCACATTTGTCATCAGTTCTATCGCCACGCACTTCCAACACAGATTCATACCATCAGCAGAGGTAATGGCACTTTGTTCTCAATGTAACTGAACTAGCACTTGCATGCATCATTTCATCAGCTATTTGCAGCTAACTGCTCTAAGCACTCTCAAACCAAAGGAGAAATACGTACTTTAAATGCAACACTGCACTGATACTTTAATAATGCAATAACAAGTTTTGGATTTCTTAAAACAAACAATCAATCTGCTTTAGCTGAAGCCTTAAAGGTTTATGCAGTGCAAAGAAGATTCATCCACGCCACAGCAAGCCTCCAGGGCCCTTACACACATACAAGGAGAGGACTCTAATGTACATACCAGCAGCCTCTCCATCTTACTACCTACCTAAAAAGCTGAAGGGATCTGGTGAGAGGTACAGCAGCAGCTAGGTAACGGCTACAGCATCCTACATGTTATTCACAAGAGTGAATACTGCTGTGTCAGAAGATATACGAAGGTGATGCTTAAAATCACGTTAAATTGCCTGCCTGCCAGCTCCGTCAGCATCAAGAAACTAGAGAGCGTATACATACGGCAGACAAACTGGCAGCAAATTTACCTACCGCTGCACTAACAATGTGCAGGAAGGTGCCTAAAAAGGACATTTTTGCCTTTGCCCAGCAATTACCTTTCCAGCTTTCAGTCTCACTGTCCTTCTCCCAGCTGTGCTCACAAGGAAAGGATTTAACTAGCGACTGCTGTAGAGTTCCATGATTAACTGCTTTCTACCCAAACATTTTTCAACACAGGAAAATATACAAGCTCTCTCATTGGTTTGGAGGGGAGTTGTTTATGCTTTTACTGAGGACCCTCACTGCCTTCTTCCAGTTTGGTAACAAAGTCATTAGCATCGTCAGAAATAAAGGGGACAGACACTTTGCTTCTGATGTGTAAGGAAGGGGGAGAGTATCATCTTCCCATGACCCAAACATATTTCAGAGAACAAAAAATAAAGAAGGATTAAGAAACAACCTTGACTCTGACATAGACTAACTACACCACGTTCAGAGGGTTGGCGGCATTTACCAGGTGCTTGCTAACAGTGTTTCTGAATGACACCTGAAACCATATGGGGGCTCATCTGCATAATTAACAGCAAGGTAAGCAGCTGTTTGAATCCTGATGGACAGCAAACACTCCTGAGGCCAGATGCATACTGCAGTTCCTACACACATACACAGCTAGGAGTTTCCAGCTTGCAAGAAAAGATCTACTGAAAATACTGAAAACTATTTTAGTTCAGATCAGTCTATGTGACACATTTTCCTTAGACAAAAGACACACAAAGATCCACCTCACCAATGTGTCTGAAAGATGGGATGGGTATGAATGCACAACACTGGCATTTAATCAAGCTTGAAAGCAAACAAAATATATTGTCCCTGCAGGAAGATATATATGAT
Organism: Pterocles gutturalis; assembly: GCF_000699245.1. Lineage (NCBI taxonomy): Eukaryota > Metazoa > Chordata > Aves > Pterocliformes > Pteroclidae > Pterocles > Pterocles gutturalis. Next base: position 17,000 of record NW_010121464.1, read on the forward strand.
GGCCAAAATAATATAATAGGCTCTAAAAAGCAACTTAAAGAATAGATAAAGAATAATTGATAACAGGCAGTTTAATAGAATCACAGCAAAAGCACAACTTGGGAGTACAGCTACATCTTCAGAATATTTATTTAGGCTCCTTCTGAAAGAATGGGCCTCTAATATTCAAACAAAAAAACCCCTCAGGCTTGAAAACATTTTTGGTAACACTGAAGATTTAACATTTAAAAGGCCAACCTAAAGAACTTGTTCTCTTTGAAGGGATGTAAATATGACTCCAGGAAACACAGACTAAAGGCTCCTAAAGGACAGGACTGAAATCAATGCCTTGTGTCTCAAAGCTTCCCAGCAGGAGGAGATAAAAAAGCAGAACACATGCCCCGAGCTGCTGCACAGCCTCTTCCCCAAAAAAGCAAAGGAAGATAGCCAAAGAAATGTAGAATTATAAAAAAACCCAACTATTGTCTAAATCTCACGTATGCAACACAAGATGTTTCTGTATGTCGTGTATGAACACAACAGCAGCTGAATGAATATTTGAGGCTTGCTGTACACATCTGTGAAGTGCCCAGAAAACCCCAGTCAGGTCTCACGTGGCTACATTCACTGAGGTATGTCCTGAAGAGAAATGAAGATACAGGAACAAATTACCATGGCAGGTAATGCTATCATGTTTCTATTAAAAAAACCACTTTTTTTTTTTTCCTATTGAAGGACATACCTCAAGAAGTGCAGGCATACAGTTGGCTAGGTCAGGCTATTCTTTTCAACACCTCTCATTCATTTTGATATAGCCCCTGTAGGCAAGGAAGGAGGGTAAGGCAGATAAAGGGGACAAAAGAAGCAAAGAGGAAGAGGAAAGCAGATAAAGAGGACACAAGGAGCAAAGGGGAAAGAGACAGAGAGAAAAGACAACTACATCAGTAACTGCTGCCGTTTGTACTGCTGACAGCATGGCTGCACCTACTCCACTCCAGCGTGAAGGGGAGAAGGTTAGTTACACCAATACACAGCGCTCACGCGCTCAGAACTGTTCACAGGATCAGTTACAACACAGGGGCATTGTAAAAAACTGCTCTTTGCTCCTCATTGCCTTTAAAAATTTATGTGCCACCTTCTACATCCTGTGAACACCAGGTTAATTTTACACCTTCCCCAGCAGAGCACGCAGCAGTGACTGTGCTGCTGAGCAGCCACCAAGCAGGCTGGTGGAGGGACCTGGGGAGGGACCACTGCTCCAGCAAGAGCCGCAGGATGCTGGCAGGAGACCCACTGCAGGGACATACACACATCACCAATAGACAGGTTTTGTTTATTTACTGCCCCTGGGGAGAGAACACACTTCACTCTAGGACAGGAAGCAGTGTGATGGGACTTGTCTTCTTATCAACAAATAGCGTTAAATCAGGCATGCGCTACATCCCTAAACAAGCAACAAAAAAGAACGTGTTCAGAGTACCTCCTGTCTTTTTCTTTCTTCCTGGCTGATCACATCTGATAATCCATTCTTCTTTACCTAAGGAAAAAGAGAAAAAAAATGTAACATCTTTTGTAGAAAAATACAGCTTAAATTAAAAAACCAAACCACAGAATTATCAAAACATTGGACAAAAATTCATCTAAATAATCTATCTACTTCCAAAAGACAGCAGTGAACTAGCAGAAATAAAAAGCTGATTACATCTGTCACTTGACTTATCAAAAAAGAACCAAAGAATTTCATTAAAAACTATCCCAGTACACACACACAGAACCACTGCAGCAAAAGCATGTGCAGTTGAGCCACGGTCACCCTGGATTTTACACACACACACAAGCATGGAAACTGCTTTCTCCTTTTAAGTTAGATTTCTTGACTGACACACGTACACCACAAGGTTTGTTTTCTAAGTCAGCCTGAAAAAATCTTAGTGTCTTCGTTTGTTAAACACACCTAAAGGCAAAGACAAAGGCAAAAAAATCATCCTGGAGGAGCTCCAGGTTTACCCTGCACAGACATGGCAAAGCCCCGAGCCAGCACCCCTGTATTTCTGTCTTCAACGCTACGACCATGTCTCTTCCCGCTCGGGAGAGTTTGCTGCAGCTCTGCGGGTACAACATCACAAACTCCAGCCACACACGCATTTGCCACGGCCTGAAGCCACCTGCTCAGCTGCCAAATTCCACGCCAGACACCTCTGAAGTGTATTCTTTCCTCGTGTAAATCACACGCATTATGTCATCTAATAGGAGAACATTAAAAAACCAAACAGAAAGCAAAGCATCAACAAGGGACCGACTTTACGCATTTCCTAGCGGGGCGTTAAACACAGGACCCCAAACCTGCAGGCAGGACCCCAAACCTGCAGGCAGGACCCCCGCATACGGCACGCTGGAGCAGGGAAGGGGAAAGGGGCCGCTGCACAGCACCACCCGTGTGAAGGACACTGTCCTCTTCCTGCGGCAGCAGTGTGTCACAGGACGCGAGACCTAACAGATGCACTTTGTTCTCCCATTTCTCTTTCAGTCTCCTCCCAAAGCTCCTAACGTACTGTCATCAACAGCCTTCTCCTCTTCCTCCACTGGTTCCCTGGAACTCTGAAGGATGTATGTTTTCTTCCTGCATACCAGGCACCGCAAACCTGGACAGCAGGCTCAAGAGTAAAGACGGCACAACATTACGAAGTGCCACACCTTGGCTTGCACACACCCTGAAGAATATCCACACACGTATGTACCGGTAGAAAGAACATCGATATTCCAGCGTTGGAGCAATTGCTGTTTTGAACACAAGGTACAGATTCCTGAGTCACCACAAGCAGACACCTCTGAACACCAAGCAAGAACTAATCAGATGCCTTGCTATTAAACTGTGAAAGTACCTTTCCATCAACAACCTGAAAGCTTTGGAGCACTCTCTAGGAAGTACAGCGTCACTTTTTACTGGATGCAGCGGAGGACTTTTCTAAAAATATGCCGACACAGGAAATACCTATGAACAGACCCAAGAGATTTCAATGCTTCCTGTTAACACAGCAACCGCAGATTTCCAGTGAGGTATTGCGGTATTCACAGGCAAAAAACCAGAGCTGTGGTTCGTGATCATTATTTTGTCATACACAGGTGTGTACATACAAAGTGCACATGTAAATTCATTATGTAAGCAAATGGCTCAACCTTTTATTCTTGATCCACAGCAACACTTGCAGAGAGAGCAAAGCCCAGATATGGAGACTATTTTTGGCATATTCTGTGAAAGAAAATTCAACTCTTATTTTTCAGGTGCCCAAAATATTTTAGCTGAACTATCCTAAAAATCATATTTGTGATATTATGCAAACAAAAAATTAATATAAATAAGAATATAACTGGAAAGAATGGAGAAGGCCCAACACTGCAGCTCCTAATGTTGTCTTACTGTCACCCTGGACTGCTTTGTTCCAGCAACTCAGTTATGACTGATTCAGCCCTGGAGACGAGGAGGAAAGGAAGAAAGAACAGGTTAACTCTGTGGTCATGTACAAGAAGTTCCTCCAAAATAAGGAAGTGCTGCAGGGGAGGAAGGCACCAGAAGTATTTCTCCAAGAAATACAGCAAGTGGCTGCACCATAAACCAATGAACATAAGCCTTTTGATACTGGGAGAGAAATGAGAGCTAATGCAGGGACTAGCCTTGAAGGTCCTTGCCAGTCAGACCAGGTAGCTTTGGGGTGATAGCACAGAGCACAGGCAGCCATGGAGAGGTGATGGTGCTAGTGGCTTGGTAAAGTAACTTGCGGCAGCTTTTTAAACAAATGAGAAAAATCACAACTGCACTTGTCCCAAACCAGAGAAAAAGCTGATCGGAAAAATGAAACACAAGATGACCAAAGCTTGGAAAGAGTTTTGGCTTAGAGAGACAGCAGTTGAGAGAACATGCAAAATCTTGATTGAACTCTATGTAAATACATTGAGCTGGGTCTGAAATGGAGGAGCTGATGCTAAAACACCCATTTAATATTAAATACTTCAATAATTATGAGCATTATCCACACTACGGGACATCTGTTTCTGTGCTAGATCTCAAGAACATTTACAAGAATCACAGCAGCACTGCCAGTAGTACAGTAAAGTGAACATGCTTCCTACTCTCCAGCCTGGACAGCAAGGGCCTGGAAAAACAGACATTTCAGTCCAAAGTCCATCAGTCAGACGCCGTGGTTAAACTCCACAAGAGGTTATCCAGGGAGGTGGTGAGGTCTCCACCCACGGAGATATTAAAAACCTGACTAGACACAGCCCCGCACAGCTTGCTCTAACTGACCCTCCTCGAGCAGGGGGGGTGGACAAGATGATTTCCAGAGGTCCCTTCCAACCTAACTGATGCTGCGACTCTTTGCATGCACAGTAATACACATTGTCATTCTCCATACTGGCCGAATGCTGCATTTGTTGGAAAGTAAATACATTTAATATTGCACACAAGTTAGTATCAGTGCCTATGATCTGCTGGAAGTTCTTCAAAAATCTCAAAAGATACCTTTGGAATATATTTTGGCAATATTGGTTATTCTCCCTAAATTAAACTTTTAAATTAACAGCTGAAGGCTGGGAGGAACAGGGACAGTCGATAAGCTAGCTCTGTACCTAGCCATCTGCTCAGGTACCGCTAGCTGTCTGATCTGTAACAGGAACCTAAAGAGGAAGGGGGTTCAAGAGAGGAATTAGGAAGGAACTGGATTTCAATAGCACCCCATTCCAGAGTCTTTAAATGTTCTCTGAAAAGCTCAATCTTAGCTTTACATGTGCGTGTACACTGCAGGAGGACAGAAACACCCTTTTATTTACTCTTATCAGAGAGGATTTGACAACTCCATACACAAAGGTTTCAGTACCCTGCTCAAACAGAAAGCCTGGTCAGAACTGCATCAGCTGTCAAGCCCGAATGGCCAAAGAAACATCCTGCGGGAAGAGTGGAATCCTGCTGCTGTCTTTCCCCTCACTTTCCTCACAGAGTCACTGCTAACAAATACCATAAACATATTATTACTCTTCTTTCCTAACATGTCGAAACCCAATACTTTGACACTGTCCAGCTGACTCCCTGTTGCAGTTCCACACTCACTTTTGAATCCACACTGACAGCATGTGATTTTTCCAGAGAGTTATAAACACAGTCACTATGAAATTCAGATTCCCATATTTTGTTTTCACAGCACACTACCTTTTCCCATGTACTTCCACTCCTAACCCTGTAAATCAAGGAAACACACTGAACAAGTTTGCTGTGCTAGAAATCAAAAAGAAGTTGGTTTATGTAACTGTAAGTGTGGCACAGGAATGGTTCTCTTACCAAGATGATCTTTATACTATTTTGGTCTCATGACAAATTAGTGTTTTTGAAATTATTATTGTTACTGAATAGCATTCCTTCCAAAATACCTCAGCTGTTGAACATTTAACTGCTAGATTGCCTAGAAGGCAGAAAAAAAAAAGAATTTGACTTCATTATAAACAAATTTTTTTCGACATTAAGAAAATTAACTACATTTAAAGTACTTCATTTGTTGAAAGACAATTTAAAGCAAATCTCAAAACCACATTGGGTTGCCTTCTTTATAATTATTGAATCAAAGAGGGATTCATATTTTAATACCTGCAACTGCAAAAGGTCATCAACATCTCTAAGGCAGCTCTTCTAAACAGACAATCGCAATAGCCTCACAAGATCTTGCTGAGGCTTAGTAACTGATTTCTATAGGACATACACAGCCAGCGGCCCCACGGGCAGACAGTCCAGGTGACCATGTCACGTAATAACAGTCCTTTCCTACGCCACACAGAGAAATGAGGTTCTGCAACATTCTGCAAGTTACAGAAACAAAACCTCAAAACCCCTCAAAGCCTTCATTGCAGAGATATCCCTCCAGAAGCCACAGAGGTGATCAAAGGATAAACGTAACCACAGAGACACACAATATTGAGTTTCTTTAGCCTCAAAATCACGCATACTAGGAAAGCCTGGAGAAATATCAACTAGTATCATCATTTGCCAGCTTATTAGGAGGGAAGCTAGCGAGATTACAGTACTGATTAAACAGCTGAATTCTACTTTGTTTAATGACGCTAGTGGGAAAAAGCCACTTCAGAGCCTGGGCTAAGGCCTGCAGAACACCACCATCTGAATACTTGGCTTTTTAAAATGGTTTCCATTAAATATATGCAGTCAAATCAATTAGAGTTGGCTTGCAGCAATTCAGAACAATTCAGCAGAAACTTGTTTGCAACTAACTGAAGCTTTTTTTAGTATAATTAACCCTTTTACTCAATTCACACAAACTTTTTTTTTTTTGCAAATCAGTAAAGTTGTGTCTTCGCCAAATACGGGACCCTAAAACGAACTTTCTCAATTGCATTCCTTTTTATGTAAAACAAAGACCAGTAATTGATCGGGACTTCCATATTGTTCTTATGAAATGAAAAACAAAGTTCAGCAAAAAAAGAACAGAACTAAATCCTGTTTAAGGTTTGGGCCACACCACTCCAATTTATTGAAAGGAACTCCAAAGCACAGACGTCACCCCACGTTGACATGCTGTCAGGATTCAAACCTGTCTTTTCAGGCTGCCCAACAGCACCTCACGCGGCACAGCCAGACACAGGAACATCCATCAGGGGAGTCATGGGTTACGCTAAGGACCTGCACCAGCACGGCTGCCAGCATCCTGCGTGGGCAAGGCCTCCGCAGCCGTCCCCAGCCCCTGCAGGAAGTACGAACTCAGGGTCTCAAATGCAACACGCAAACAAAAGAGGCATGCTTGATTTTTTTTTTTGTCCAGCAGAGTTTAAAAAGAAAAAAAATAACAGAAATTTATCTTAAAATGTAGAATTATGAAATATTAATTCCTTTGCATTTCAAAGTTGCATTTAATTTCATCTTAAACTACACTGAATGTTTTTTCTTGGTAATTTCAAATTAGAGACTCTACCCAGTCTGTTGGGCGGCCACACGACCCTAAAGCCACTTGCGCTAGGAAAAGGGAAGTGTCATGTAACCAGGGAAACTGATTCTGGCAGGAGCATCAGTCTACACCTACTAAAATTGACTGTGAAAACGATTTAAACTTTGTTTAAGCTGTTGGGAGTCACCTGACGTAAAACCTAAACAAAAGCTAAATTGAGACCTCAGGATTTGGATTCATAACATCTGAACAGTTGCCAACTTGTCGACAAAAAAATATTTAGAGACACCTTGTATTTCGGAAGGGAATAGAAGATGACAAACTTCAGCCAGAACCTACAGCAATAAGTAAAAGACTTGCTTCAATACATTCTTAGATCTCCTTGTCTGGCTGTACAATGATCAAATACTCACAACGGACAGCTGGCTCCATGTTGATCTCAGGGGCTTATAGTGAAAAACAACCTTTTCATCCAGTTTCTGCTCTCGGGGCTCAGACTCTTCATCAGAATCTATGTCCAGAGCTTTTTCTTTATAGTTCTGATATAACACAGCGTTTTCTAGAAAACAACAACAGTCTGTCATCAATTGCTAGAAAGTTACCTTAGTTGCTTTCATAAAAATTATAAGTAACATTCAAACAATGAAAGAAACCAAAATGTCACCGTGCCGTTCACAAACTCCCAGAGACAAAGATAGCATCTTATTTAGGATGGACAATGGCACAGTACAGTAACAATGGGTCGCTGTACCGCTACCAAAGAGATCCGCACTGACTGAATTAAAGAACAGCTGTGTCCTTTGTCAAGAAAAAACAGAAAACAATTTTTTCTTCCTGGGTTTGCTGTACAATGTTTCATAATTAGCCAGCAATTTAAAAGCGGAACAAGCGTGTCCCTAGAGCAGAGTCACTAAGCTGGAGGTCTAGCTATTTTCATCTACAAGACCATTATAAATCCACTACCCATGCCAGCTTTTATTCTGTCAGCTTTAAATACCATCTTCGCACTTCACTAAGAGAGGGAAATGATCCAAATTTCAGAAATCTGAGGTCAGAACTATTCCAAATAGAAACTTCAAAGCGTGCTTGAATAAGCATGAGGCCTATGAACCTTAAAAAACCACACTCATTAGGTATTTCAGTGGTGCCAGCAGTCATTCAGTAATATCAACGGCAAAGAACTGCAGGTGTGGAGCATACCCTTGCCATTTCCAACCTCCTTCACCACACACCCTTTTCAAAAGCAGACAGAAAAGGACAGAGAAATCCAAGACCAAAGTAACCTACAGACAGCTTAAGCTGGTCAGAAAGCAAGCTCTAAAAGGCACTTCAGAGATGGGCCAGGCGTTGGACAATATCGAGGAGAAAGGGGAAATAAGTGAAAGGTCTGTCTGCTCCACACACAGCTGCAAACTCCTGAGCTCTTAACGCCAGCCTGGGTGGGTCTGTTCGACCTACTCGGACCACACAGCCCCAGCTGAGTGTTACACGAGGTCTCTGGAATGTACCTATGTAGTTTGTACCCTTTGAAGACAGGAAATTGTGAACAGCAACTGAATTCTGGGAGGCATTACAGAGAAAGTTATTAGTTGGGATCAGTCCAAGATAGAAGGAAGCCACTGGAAGGCAATCTAGAAAACATCATCGGGAGACAGTGTGAGAAAAGATTAAAATAAGAGCAAGATGGGGGTGACAGAAATCAAACAAACTGGAAAGTTCTGAAAGTTGAAAAAAAACAAGAGGAAAAGGAAGGTAACACAGCAGCTGAGATGACCTTAATGAGGCACAAAGCAGAGCAAAGCCAAGAGAGTAGCGGTTATTATAATGAAACTTCCATGGACACACAGCCAGGAAAGAATTCTTTTCTTGTTGAAATATTGGGAAAAAGCAGAAAACCTGGCAAGGCCCAGAATTAATGGGCAACACAAAAAAGCAGATCCATGGACAGTTTCTGACACTGCAACTTGAAGCCTAGGTATCAGGAAAAGAAAAGGATTCACCCCAGCACTCCTGCCTTATGAGGAAAAAGAGATAAACAGCCGCATGAACCACAAACTCAGAGAATAGCAACTCAGGTGCCTGCTGCAAGTGATGACCCCAAACCTGTCAGCTGATCCACAAAAGCTACGACCTGCACCTGGGAAGAGTCCTGGGGAACAGGCAGGAAGGCAGTCCCAGCTGCAGGAACCAGCCTCATCTACGTAATTCTACAGAACCGTGAGGGGTCAGATCGACACAGCCATCAGCTCACCTTCCAGGAGGAACAAGAGGTCACACTTAAAAGCAGCCCTTCAAACAAAACCCCATTTTTAGCCTGCCATTCTGTATTCTTTAAAATATTCCCTGAAGTATGTCTACTGCCAAAATTATGGTTCCATATTTCAGTCAGTTTACTGAAAACCAAGGCACTTAGTCTGTGACTACATAGGAAAGAAGCATGCAAAATGATCCTGAAGTTCATTAAATGATTGTGATCGAGCATATAAAAGGGCTTACCTTCCCCATCAAATGTCCCTTGTCCTTTCAGCACTTTCTTCTGATAATTTTAACAGGAAAGAGATACACATTAAAAGAAGAATGCAAAATAACCAACAGTAAGAACTTATATTTAATTTTATACTTAGGCACCAAGTTAACAGGCCCTAATCTACGAACTTCTGATGTTGGGCAAGTATTCATGAAAACTGCTTCATCACAAAAAGTGAAAAGCTGCTCTAGTTTTGCTTCTTTCATGCATTTTTTATACGTATTTGACCCAAATGCTTCATTTTTCCTGTTTCAAACACATAGCATACTAGCTTTACAAGAGTTCAGTGAACTTGTAACTCATCCCCCTGTCACTGGGCTTCTCTACAAGGATAAAAGGTACACGACTGAGCGGCTGTCTCCTTCCACATGCTCTGCAAAGAACAGCGACATTAACTATTCTCTAAATTAACGCTTTGAGACCAAAACAAACCTTTGAAATAAAACAGCTGGTTTGGCACAACAAGTCCTAGGGTCTAAGCAGTCTATTTAAAAAAATGCTACTAGCAGAAGTTCTGTGTGTAAACACAGGACAATGTCATGTCCTCCTATTTTAAACACAGCTCACTGCTAAAGTCTGCTACCAAAACCAAACCACCTCCCCCATTCACAGTTTGATTGATTAGTATTTCACCACTTGCAGTGTTTTCAGAAAAGCTTCCACAACCATAATTTTTTAATTTGGCTGAAATTGTCATAAAGCTGATAATTATTTTAATAGCTGCAGCATTAACCCTTAGCCTGGAGTACTTTATTACACAATTCCAAACACTCTGCAGAAATCTACCAATACATTTTTTAAAAGTAACTAATTATATTTAAAAAGAAGGAAATACAAGACTACAATATGATATGCTCAAGTAAAAGAGTATTTTCATTAAGTCTTCATAATTTAATTTTAATACACGAACATTCAACATAAATCTACTACTCTTAAAGGATTATAACTGAGAATTAAAAACAGGCATTCTGCTTTTACTTGCAGGCATTAAAATTAAAATTAAGCTACTAAAAGATACCTGAAGTGGCTTCTAATAATTCCAAAATCACACTCTGATTTTTAAAAATACTTTTAAAGTAATGTCTCATAGAGGATTAAGGGAGGAAGTTAATTTTTCTGCCAGTCTATTTACTCTAGCAGGCAGATTTTATTAAGCCAGTGTCTCTTTTTCCTGTTTACTACTTTATGGGAAACAAGTTGTAAAACATTGATGCGATTGTGAAAGAAAAGCTCCATGTGTGGGGAACCCAGCAGGCAATGCAAGCACGAGGCTGCCACCAGCACGATTCTGAGCTGCCCAGACTCCAGCAGAACCGCGTCCCTGCAGCCTCCGCCGCTTCACTGGGAAAACAACGCTTCCAAGTCATCTGCGGGACCCATCAATAACTATGAAAAGTTTTGTGTCAGCAAAAGGCAAACTGAGAAGACCCTAGCATTTACAGAAAACCCAGAGATGGCAAATCAGGCTGCCGTGTAACCCGCACCATCCAAACCAACGTGTCACAGCTTACCTTTATCCTCCCCAGGCTCGAAAACTTCTCTTTATCTTCAACAACCGTTTTAAGTATGGGCTGGGACATTCTGTTTTTTTTCTTAAAATTAGACGAGCAGTCGAAGTCCACGCCGCTGACCACCGCTCTGCGGTAGGACGTGGACCGCAGGCCCCGCCGCAGGGTCCCCAAAAAAAGCTGTCCAGGTCACCCTCGGCCTCCTCCTCACCATCGGCGACCAGGGGCACGCTGAGGCTCTCCACCATGCTCCGCACCTTCAGCACCCTCTTGCTCGTCTCCGCGCTCTTGCTCGTCAGCTTGACTTCGGACGCCAGGCTCTTGGGGATGATCTGCTGCGTGCCCACC
>NW_010121465.1:0-8366 GCF_000699245.1 Pterocles gutturalis
CCTCGTCTGTGGCAGTCCGTGTGTCTGGCCGTCTCAGTGACCTCTGTGTGTGTGTGTCTGTGCATCTCTGGGGTGTGCGCTAAACTTTGCAACAAGTTCCACCTGCAAGCGCAAAAGTGGCAGCTGCATCTCTTCAGCCCGGACAAAGCCTCCAGATCCCCAGGCACTGGGCTGGGCTGCAGCAGCCAGGCAGGACTGTACTGAGTGGTACTGGTTTGTGCTGGTGCATTTCCCAAAGGGACTTCTCTCTTACCCATCCTCATTCAGCGTGGCAGAAAGATGCTCTGTAACTCACGTTACTGCTCTTCCTGAGAGCACCTTGGCTGGTTTTGCTTTAATTACATACCATTACACTGTAGCCTTAAAATCAGGGTTTGCAAGAACTTTCCCATCTCCAGCCACAAGCTTTACACAAAAACAGATAAATTACATGAATGAACAGTATCAGAACAGTGAGTCAAGTCTTTTAAATCCTCGCTTTCTCTCTTCAGTGTTTTGTGTTTTCTTTGCATTTTCTTTTTATCAGTTTAAGACGTGAGTTACAGCTAAGACAGTTTCTCATCTGCTATGTGAGACCTGTGTTCTGTTACATAGAATCTTGTGCTCCAGGCTTGGCTCCTTCTTGCACTGTAGGTGGGGGAAAGAAGACTGTGTGTGCTCTGCAGTCCGGGTTAAAATCTCTTCATGAATCCACATGAGGTACACAAAAGAGGAAATGAAGACAATTTCTCTTGTGTATCTCCTCCAAAGTGCTTTCAGGTAATGGTTACCAGCCGAGTAGGGAGACACAGAAAATCCAGCCACTACACCAGTTCAGTTTCTTGCCTCCTCAGGGCTGTCAGGACGTGACGGATGTCACTGCAGAGACGCTTTAGGAAAAGAGGCACCTGCTCCTTAATGGCTGCTGCCCAGCTACTATCAGTCAACTGTAACCTCTGCCAGCTTTGAGCTCGTAACCTACACAGGAAACTCCCGTCACTGCTGGCTGATCCCTTGAAGCATCCAAACCACCCAACGACAGCAAGGGGCAGTGGAACTCCTCCTGACTCTTCCAGACAATCTGCTTCTTTATAGGAAACTGCGGTGGTGGTGGTACCCTGGGGGAAGAGGAAGTGCATGGGGGAGGAGGAGACAGGTAGGGGAGGCACAGGCACAGAGAGTGGTGCTGGTGCTGGTAGTGCTGGGTCCTGAGTCCTTTGGATACGTTCAGTGTGTGGACATGCTCGATTTGAACTTCTAAGGAAACCCCAAAACACCTATCGCTGTTTGTAACGCTCTGCCCTGATTTTAAAGAGGAAAGTCAGTGAAGCCAGAGCACGGTGGCGAGCTCTTCTTGTTCTCCACTTAAGCATTCTTCTCCCTGCTTTCTGTTCATTTGAGACAACACTCATTTCTTGATCCTCGTGCTTGCCTTCCACATCCTCACCCCCAACAGCTTCCTCAGCCTTCTCTCCTTATACTCAGCTTTGTGACTGTGGAGGGAGGCTGCCCATGCTTAAAAGAGACTCCCATCTACCATATGCCAAGCCACCGCTGCTCTGCCACTACTGATACACTAATACTTCATACTTCTGGTCTCCAAAGCACTGCACAGACACTAACTCATCTTCTCTCAAACTTCTTTTAACTTCTTCCACATACGGTTCCTATCTTGTTGCCTCATGCTGATGTCTTTGACCTGCTCTTTTTCCTGAATTGTTATCTCCTTACTTACTGAATTTGAGAGTTTAGATAATCTGTGGGATGGATCCTGGTATTTGTTTCAATTTATTTTTAAGGTTTTATAAACACAGTGCACCTTTACAGTCTATCTGTAACAAATACATTCCAAAAGGAAGGACCAACTTGGAACTGCAATCATAGATAAAACCGACTCCTCTCTCTGCAACTGAGAGAGAGCAGCTTGGCTATTGCAGATGACTAAATTGAAGACATTAAAAATTGTCACAAAACAGCAGCGTTGATTTTTCCAATAATTTCCTCAGTAGGTGTCAGATAAGTTTTTAATAAAGGAATGTTGGAGGCTGATTTCTACTGGGAAATCCATTTCTTCAGCTCTATTCAGCCAGCAATCAAGGGGTGGCATTCCGTCTGCTCCTGTAATCGTGTTTAGTTTTTATATGTAATTATGGTTTCCTCAAAAGGTGTTCATTTTTCAGAGTCCTCTTTTCAATCAGGTACTGGAGTTTGATTTTAAATAATCGTACTGCAAGCACAGATCCCCTTTGGTAAAGACAATTCAGATCAAGCCATTTAAAAATTAATTACCACTTGTATTCTCCACAACGATCTGTGCATACTTATCTCATTATAAATCAGCTGTTGTATGAATTTTGCCTTACGGCCTCATTTCACAGGTTACATGTAGTAAGTAATACATTGAATTTCGGGGGAATAATTACAGTTCCCAGACTGGTGTGCCACCTGCTGGGCGAATTCTACCGGCTCTCATTGCAGGACCCTTTGGCGTGGGGAGAGGAAGAAGAAAAAAAATCCCATTCAGTTTATCTACTGTCATATGCATTCAAAAATTATTTTGATCCTTAACCATACTGACTAGAAAACTGTGAGCCTTCATTTGAAAGGCCTGGGAATATCTACCACCAAAGGAAGAAGGACTTGACATTGGCTTTATCCTGGAACCAGAGATTTTGGTCCAGTTTCCTAGTATTTTTCCACCTGAAATTCCTACCACTGTTAGTCTTCCACTGTTAATCTTCTTTTTTTAAAATTTTTTTATATACCAAATGCTCTTGTGTATCTAAGCACTGAAAGACTTTCTAGCCGGATAGAAGACTGGTAGGATGGCTGCTGCTGACGAAGTGGCCCATCTCTTCGTGTACTTGGCCTCTGATGATGTAAGTATGGAATGAAAATTTCCTGCAACAGAATCCCATGCTTTGCTGCATCACAATAGAGAAAATTTGCTTTAGGAGGATTTATATTGCCTTTGAGCTGGATTATTACAAAAATAAAAAACCTGTTACTGAGTTTAACCTAAGATACAAAAAGCACTCTGAATGCGGACAGTGATTGCTAAAGATTTGTGTATTTGGTTCCATAGCCTTGTGGTTTCATGTCATCTGAACAAATTACCTGACCCCAGATCATCCAGAATCATAGGAGAAATGGGCTTTTCAGCTTTTCCAAGTTTGCAATACAGCTAGAATCATGTTTTAAGGAGGTAGAATTAGTAGTCATAACCTACCTTCACTATTCGAGAGCAAATATTTGTGTAGAACTGCTGGAAGTTTTAGCTAAAAGGGCCAATGCTCAGAGTGAATCTACCCTTTGAGCAGAAAGAAGACAATAGAAAATATTATAAATCAAACTCTTAATGACCACTGCAAATACCACCAACACTAATGAGCACACAGCAAGGTTATTTCCAATGCCATAAATGTACTAAGAGTCTAAAGTTGGACTGGATTCCTCTGGACTTGTCCAGCAGTCCTACTGAGCATAACAGAACACTTTAATGGAAAGAATTCAGTCTTAAGGTTGCTATCTATCAGTAGTCTGTTTCTCATTTTCATCTTAGTTTTAGTGTCTCTGTAAAGCTACTGAATTTTTCCAGACTGGTCATGGAATTTTCAACCATGTGTAGACAGAATTCCAGTTTTCTCATATATTCCAGTATGCTTCAGTACTGGCATACAGAGAGGAATGTCAACAGCTCAGTTGCTTACCTCACTTTCTGCACTATCTAAATTTCCCTTTAGGTCCCCTTATAATTATTGACTGACCTGGTCAGATTCTGCTCAGCTGAACAGAGCTAGTGTGAGCTATTATTCCTGCAGGTGAGATATCTGAAGTCTAGTTTATGTGAATTGTACACTCAGGATGCATTTTCATCTGAATGCCTCTAACAATACTTTTGCTACACTCCCCTGAGTTAGCAGAAAGGCTTCCATTTCTAAATTTGTTTGTATTCTATGTATTCAGATGTTTTTGTAAAACAAAGTGTTTGCATAAAAAGAAAGCCAGTTTTTGAATTTAAAGAAAAAGTGTTTCCCTGTACTTAATCGCCACGAACAATTTGTTAAAATTGTTGTTACTTTTTATGTAATTTCAGTCTCCCTACATGACTGGTAATGAACTAATCATTGATGGAGGATGGAGCTTGTGGTTGACCCTACTTGTAAATAGAAATTTGTACTATGAAAGGCAAAGTGTTTCTCAGTTAAAGAGAGCTTGCAAAGATTTAGATCATTCACCTAATGTCTTTCAAAACAAATTTTGTGCATTTTTACTACTATATGATCTCTTTCTAGATCTATCTTACTGATTCAGTTTCCTTAAATAGTGAAACACTGGAGTAAAACATACTTCATGTGGCTTCATGTTATAGTAACTCCAAAATAATGAAAGAAAAGCAATTTACCATTTAAGATTTTAGAGGGCAAAGAATATTATTTAAGGTACAAAATCTGAGTGAAAGGAATTAAGTATTACCTTTATTCTCATCCCGCAAAGTATTTGGAAGTTGCACATTCATAGTTAGATTTCCTACTAGCATTGACAGACTATCTAGAAGAGAAAATGGAGCGACTACTATTGAATCAGCCAAATGGATCCCAAACTAAGTGCAGTTTAAACAGAAGAAAGCAGAAATAATATCAAATTTGAAGATTTGAACATTAGAATCATTTTGTTATTGGTAATAGGTGTTTCTATATTAGAGAATATACTAGTTGCAAATTGTACTTGAAAGCACATTCTGCTCTGCAAATTTTCTTTCTGCTCTGTACTATCATTAGCAAAATGTTCTAGAACTGTAATATCTGTAGAAAAACAGTCTGAATTGTTGAAAAGAATATGTCCCAAGCCTGACAACACTTAAAGATCCAGCAGGCAGTGCAAGACAGTCAAACACACCGCAGACAGATGGTGTATGCACATGAAACTTCCTGCGCATATAGTAAAAAGTAAGTGTATATGCACAGCTGGTTTGTGCGACTGCAATGTCCATTTTCCAGATCCCAGGCAAGTTAGGCTGGTAGAATCTGGAAAAACACCAGAACAGAGCACAAAAGGCAGGGCAGCAGATTACCATTAGAAGCAGTAAGACGAGAATTTGTGGAGTTTTTTTGTTTAAGCACATAAAAATCACAGATACTGTCTTCATGAAGCAGAAATGATGGAGAGAAACCTGCTCTAACGGTTGGTAAGACTAAAGCTTATAGCATGTAGAGAACATAGAAAATCACATGTACTTTTACCATCAGTTAGAAAATGAGTACATTAACTAGTACAAAAGAGGTTCTAGTGGGGGAAATAGAGGCCAGAATTGTTTCATTAATGGTACAGATCACTCCTAAAATGGTCAGGGAAGTATTTTTTTTTTTTTTTCCCCTTTCATGTACGGAAACTATTATGCAAGGACATCACTCTGGTAGGCATGGATGGGGCTATATGTGGGAGAAGTATTCTTAAATACACAGGAGGATCTTCATGAATACACTTGACTTCAGGCACACAAGCAAAAGGAGTGTATTTTACCACTCTAGATAGAGCAAATATATTTCTCTTGAAAAGGATGTACTAATATTGGACAAATTTTGTCAAATATGTATGCTAGGTGCTAGGCTTAGGTATTCTATTTCTAGAGTCTGAAATACCAGTACAGTTCATGCTAAAACACAAGGCTAAGTTTCTCTGAAAAGGACTGTTTCTACAAGAGTTTGGGTTGATGTTGTTATTGTGATAGCACATGGTAGCTTTAACTTATGAATCAGAAACCTATTATAGTAAAGTCTCATACTCTGTAAAAAACCACAGATCCTGACCCAGAGATACAAGGTAGTGAATAACCGGAATTCCAAAACTATGTTTTTCTAACATACTGTTACATTTGACATGAATGACATGGGCTGACTGCCTATAAAGATGGTAACCTTAAAAAAATTGCACACAGCTCCATTTATCTAATTTGTGAATGAAGCTGTATGCAATTTCATAAATATTCATATATATTAAATACAGATATATGTAGGGGGGGAATTAAAGAATAAATGCTACTGAGTATGATTGATCAGTAATCAGAAATCACAGGGGAAAAATTTACAATATTTTGTTTGTGCTTCTGTAACAACTGTCATGTTTTAAAAAATTATTGCTTAAGCTTCTCAATATTGGCTGAAGCATTAATATAAATTATTTCCAAGATAATGGAACATGTCTAGTTAAAATCAGGCTTCTTATTTGTAAAAGTTGCATTTACTTACAATTTTAAAATGAGAAAGTATCATGGATGTTGGCTTCCTCAGACTCACTATGGGTTTAACTTTTACCTTTAATGATGGTTGGAGCCTCCTGATCTTATGTAGTTTGTTTACGGTGTTTTGAGTATCTAGTATTTCAATAAAATGACCCTGGCAGCCAAGCAGGATCAAGCTGAAGCACAAATACAAAGCTATTCAAAATGGCTCCACCAATGTTCACTGACGTAAACGCAAATGTTAAAAGTTCAGGCTGACAAGATTCTGTTTCAATGCTTTCTGAGTTTATTATGAAGGCCAAAATCCTTCCTCTGTAGTAGGTGTAGAAGGCTTAACTTGAAAAGAGAATCTCAGCACTGCAGTAACAGGGGAAACTTGCACTGTGTACTCTGAAAACACAATTAAGAATCTGAGAAAAAATTCATTATATTTATTGCATTTTAAACTCTATTAGTTAACATTTCTAAGCTCACTGATGATTGTCGTATACAGATGCTACTCAGAAATGTCTTTTTTTTGTCAAAGCACTCCTGCAAGAAAAGGAGATACCACCTGCTTTTTACACTGCACTGTAAGCATAGAGATATGCATTTTTCAATGGCAGTCCAAGAAGCTAGTGGACTGGAAAAAAAAAAATTCAACAGAGATTGTTCTCTCTTGCCTTATTAGCAATGCTTTTCATGGATGTGTTAACAGCTACAACTCTGAAATGTGTTCTAATGTCTAGGGATTTTCCATCAGACTTGCTGGAATTATTATAGGAGAATACTTCTTAATACTCTTGTGACTTCGTAATTCCCTGGTCTGTTTTTAATTGAACTGGGTAATTCTGCTTGTTTTCCTTCCACCCCAGCGATACTGAGGAGCTCTTTTTTTTTTTTTTTTTCAGATTTTAGGTCAAACTTTTCTTTTGTGGGGTAGAGGGAAGAGACTTCCCTGATTCAGAGTCCTGGAAATTTTAATCTGATCAAAAACAGTGCTTTTTTCTCTCTGATTTGTAGTCAGCTTAATTCTGTGTAATGCTACTAGGAGCAAAGCAGCCACGTGTTGCATTTGAATCTGCTTTCACATCCACCCAGCATAGCTTGCAAGATGAGGTTGAGAGAAGGTCTGTCTCATTCGCTCATGTGCACTTACAGATGAGCTGGACGCACTTGATTCTTCTTTAAGAAATGGAAACGGTTTGATGGGAACACCATAACTATGCACATTTTTTTTTTTCTGCTCCTCCCTGCCCCAGTGCAATTCTGCATGCACCCAGAGGAGAATCATCTATAGAGATCCTTACCCTTTCTTTGCACCTAACCTCCACCTGCAGTGCTGCAGTCTGACGAAGAGGATGGACGGACGGGGTGTATCTTTCCCACGTCCCACAGCCACGGGAACAGAAGCGCAGCGAGCAACCTTTTTAATGTGCACAGGTTACGATGAAACGACATGGGGAGCGGAGGCTATGAGAGACACAAAAATCTACATCCTTCTCATCCCTCGTCCTCCTGGATGCCGTGGGCTCAGGGCCGGACCAACACCTCTTTGACAGCTCAGCTGTAGTCCCCCCCCGAGCCCCCCGCCGTCCTGCCGCCTGCCTGGCAGGGACTTCTTCACTGCGCCAGGAGCCAGGAAGGCATCCGGGAAGCTCCTTCGGTCTTCCCCAGCTCCAGACTGAGGTTTTTGCTGCCGGTGTAGTGAAGCCGTGGCTTTGGAGGACGGAGGGTGGCAGCAGCAGGCTGGAGGAGGAGCCAGCACTGGCACAGAGGTGCTACCGCCCCAGCGAGCAGGATTATCACCTCAGCTCACTGCTAACAGAGCAGCGCTGCGAGAGAACGCCCAGGGAGCGGTGCCTGTTCCCCATCCCCGCCGGTGCCCAGGTAACGGTGTTCTGCCCCTTCTGTCCTGTCTGCATCTCCTGCTTCCCATCCCATCCATCCCATCTCCCTCCCCAGGAAGCTGCTGGGGGCGGGGAAGGACGTTGCATCAGGCTTTCCTGACGTCTTTTTGGGGGTGATGATGCCTGGTTTGGGTTGCCTTTTTTTTTTAAACAGTTGATTCTGAACGCTAGTTGCTGTGGCAGAGGTTGTGGTGTTTTGTTTGTGTTCCTTTCTGCAGCATGTGTGCACAGAGCGGCATGCCGACAGTCACCGGGGA
>NW_010121465.1:8382-8752 GCF_000699245.1 Pterocles gutturalis
AATAGGCATGCACATGCCCAGTCAGTCATCTCCAGCTCAGCTCTCCCCTTCTTTTCTCCTCCCTACCAATTAAAAACAGGGAAAATGAGAGGATCTAATCAACCCCGTGGGATGAATTCTGCTTCATGATTCCTCAATTGATGATTTTGTTTGTGTAGGGGGTGAAATTTAAAAACCAAAACAACCCTACAAAAAAAAAAAAAAAACAAACCCCACAACCCAACATAACCAACAAACAAATAGCATGAGCCCCAAAACTCCCCACCCTGGTGTGTGTAAACTAACTACTCGCTTTGGTCTCATTAATCCAACTGGCCATTGCTTGAAAATAGCAGTGTCAAGACCCTGACAGGATGAAGACCTGTCACAA
>NW_010121465.1:8795-14820 GCF_000699245.1 Pterocles gutturalis
ACAGCACACCCACTACCAGACTCCTCATTCATATCTCAAAACCATCCCTGCTAAGCAGAACATCCACTCTTCCTTGCTCAGTCGATCTTTTATTTCCTATACACTACTATGAACAATGCACTCAGGAGCTGAGGCTGTTATGCAGTGGAGTTTCTGAGAAGTATTAACATATTTCCTGTCAACAACTACATGATCCCAAGAAGTGGGAAGTTGCCCATGCAAAGCTGGAGAGCAGTATCTTTCTGTCCCTTACCCAGCTGCACCCCTCTCAGAATCACAGAATTAAGTACATGTACCCTGGGGAAGTGGTTGGTGAGGGGAAGAAGGAAGGCACTGGTGAGTTGCTAATACTTTCTATTCCAATTGGTAAACTGGCATTTGTGGATTCCCAGCCCCAATGAAAGGATGAATAATCTAATGAAAACAACCAAAAGTATCACTTTTTAAATTAAAAAACTTTGAGACTACAACTATTTGGTTCTACAAGTAGCAATTAAAAATATAGAAAAGTACTGGAATTTGAGTAAATTAACACTTTACATTTAAAAAGGGAAGAAAGGAAGTACCTTACAACATACTGAAAGTGTCTGTCTATGGCTCCATATTCTTCCTCTATGCTTTGGCCATGTCTCAAGCCAGTTTCATATCAGAACAGATCAAACAAAACCACCCAGGAGTTACAATAAGCCCTATCTTTGTTCATGGTATCAATCATTCCCAAGTATCAAACATATCATTATAAAATGAAGGCTCGATAATTGTGAGAATCAACTCTCTGATTTGCTTCCAGCAATTCAGGAATTTCTTGGCTCAAAAGTTCTGGCTTGGCTTGAGTGGTGTTTTGTATGTCCAGAACAATGTAAAAGGCTTCAAGAAAATACTGTTAGCACTGAAATGTGGTTGGTGGAGAATATATGCACACCTTTGCTGTAACAGAGAACACTAGCAAGCCTTGTCTTCAGATATGTGCACGCAACTCTTGCTGCTCAGACTTGTGAAACTACAGTAAATATTTGCACAAAAAAAATTCTGACATACAGGACAGAACACTGCCATATTGTTAGCATCTATGGGACAAGAAGTGTCTAGTTAGACTGAGTAAATACAATGACAATTACCCACAACTTGGACCTTATTTCCCACTCTGAGAAATATCTCCATGGGATATAAGCAGTAAAAAATAGCCATGTCTTATCAGCCACCCCTGAATATAGAGTGCACGTTGTGCATGGTCCTGATCTTTATCCAAACACGCATCTTCTGTTTGTTAGATATTCAGTCAATGTCTTTGTGAATAGTGACGTCTAACAGAACCATGTTCTTGAAAATTCCCCTGAAAATCAAGCTGGATGTGGTCAGGCTTAGGTTAGGGAAAAAATGTCCCCTCATGTATATGCTTTAGAAACTTTAGTTGTTCTTAGCTCTATGAAATGGTTGCTTGCACTGCCATGCACACAGGGGCTGTGACACTTTCAGAACTAATGGTCCTGGTAAGTGATGTTGACAGCAAATAACCTTTATCTTGTGCTGATAGGAGGCATAAATATATATATATATTTCAGCCATACCTTTAAAGAGGAAATAACGGGTTATCACAGATCACCATGATTCTAAAACTTAGATTTTTTGTTTAGTGCTTGACTTTGTAAGCTTAATACTGTTCTTCTGTTAGTTTCTGTCTTTTGTACAGCATACACAGGCATGCAAAACCCATTTACTTCTAAATTGGGCTGTGAGAGTTTTTTCACCTTATCTATGGGGAAAGAAACATCACTGAGAAGTCTTGCATCAGGAAAATAATATTATTTGCTTCTCTCTAACTTTTCTACCTTTGTTGCTTTCTTTAGGTTGCAACAATGATAAAGGAGGATATTGTAAATGACAATGAAGATTCTGAGCCATCAGTATGTGAGAGAAGTGGCATGATTCCCATGCATGAGAAAAATGAGGTAATTAATTAGGATCTCAAAGTATGTTTTTAGTCAGAGGAACCCTCCTTTTCCTTTCCTTTTTCCTCCTACATCTGTTAAAATCCCTACATCTGAAGGAAATACAAAGAGAAATCTCCTCAGTGGAAATTTCTTACTATTAACAGATGTTCAGTTTTAAAAGTCTGTGGTATGTTGTATTGCTGGAGATCAGCAGTTGCAATTTCAGCTTGAAGTGGAAGATTGCATCAGCATCAGTTTTACAATCAGCTATGGAAGACAATTAAATGGACTTAACATTGCTTCTAAGTCCAACAGCTTGGGTGGGGTCTGTCCGACTTAAGTCATCCCTCATTCTTATAACCGAATTTCACAAAACAAGTGACTGCTACAGTACACTTGGGCTGTTGGCAAAGTTGCATAGGTGGCTGCGGTGCACGGGTGCACCAGTGCACAGGCTGCTGTCACACCTCAATGTGTACAGAATTGTAGTTACGTTCTAAATTGTATGCAACCTTAAGAGCAAATATAATAAACTTTCCTTCTCTCTCTGAGACAGAACCAGGCCTGTTCCTTTGGCCGTGGTTTCGCTAGATAGTAGGTGGGGCACAACATCTTTCTATAGGCTCGTTACATGACGCATTTATCTACCAAATTGACAATCTGACCAATTTTGATGCAGGTAGATGGGCCACCTTTACTTAAACTGGAAAAGGAACACGTATAATCTATATGTGTTTGATAAATAAAAGGCACTTTAGAGAAAACATATAATATTGACTATAAAGATAAGTACTGTATGGCATATCTTTATACATATGGGTAGCTGGTGATCACAGAATCACAGGATAGATAACCAAGTAACTCCATGCTGAAAGCTCACAAGATTTGTGTTCCAACTGTGACTCTGAGTAAAGGATATATTTCTCTCTCTATATATATATATATAAAAAGAGATGAGACAGAAAAATAACAGGAAATGTGGAACTATTACTGGAGGAGGGCCAAACCACAGTAGAGGCAAGAATTCCATGTCCATGCTATGACAATGAGCTGACATGAAGGTGAATAACCATAAGGGAAGGCAGATGATTAACTCGTCAAAAATAAGGACCCTAAAATGAAGTGAGACACATATCCAAAAATGGTCAAAAAGTGTTTTGGCTATGAATATGGATAAGTAGATGAATCAGTATCAGTATAAGAGAACAGCTTCAAGGAACCATTCTTCAAGGAAATAACTCCCAGGATAGTATTTCTTCATCTCTACCTTGACTTACCAGCTTGAGCAATGGATCATGTGAGTAATGTTTGCACTAGCCAGCTGTTCTGTTTCTTTCATCTTGGACTAATCACAAGTAGGTTTCATTTCTTTTGGTTCAAGGGTTGCAACAGAAGTTATTTAGGAGTTACATTATTCTCACTGGAATTATGCTATTCATTAACTGTATTGTGGAGTCCAGTCTGGAAGCAGAACCCTATCCAACTGCAGAAAATATTGTTAAATATTTAGCTTGTATACAAGACAAGCTGAACCCGGCCTTTTAATATTGTGTCTTCATCAAATATGCTGATGCTGATGTTGTTGCTGAACAGGTGCTGTTTGTGTTGGGACAGGAGTCCTGTCAGCTGCAGATAAGGCGAATGTCCCACATACGCAGCTCGCTGTAGCATGCATAAACATGCATAACCAAAAATCCCAGATATACTACAAAGCCAGACCATTCCTACAGTAACTGTTTAGTTAATGCAGTCATCTGTAGACAATGTGGATCTAGTGTATCACAGATGATTTCAGGTCTTGTACACTACTTCACATGTATACAATGCCACTTCTGAGAGAGTCTCATTTTCATTCAGGAGGGACCAACAGTAGATGCCAAAGCTACTGATGGGAATATACAAACAGAAGAAACTGCTCTCTTGAATCATTGTGCTCAGCAACCTCCGGAACCGACAGCAGGGTCTTCAATACCTGCAAGAACATTGAGGCAAATATTTACTTGTCCTCCTCAAGGTTTACTGGCCCGAACAGTGACAAATGGTATGTACGAAAGACAGAGTTTAAGTAAACTGAGAAATGGCAAATGAAGTACTCATTTCTCTGGACGTGATAATATCTGTCCATTGTCCTCGAAAATAATGATGGGCAATAGCTATGTTTTACACATCATGCTTTTGTTTCAATGTTTTAGGAGAAAACAAGATGAGGTGAAAAAAAGATTTGAACACATAGTTTCTGGTCCTCCATCCTGTTTTCTGTGTTTAACATGGTAGATATGTTTTTGTATTGCAACTTGTTTTCCTCAGAAGAAAGACGTCCTAGTTCTTGATAGTTTGTTTTGCTGTGAGAACATTAAGATGATTATAAACACAGTGGCATTTTTGGCACAGAAGAGAACCTCTGGCAAACCAACTATTTCAAACTTTTCCTAACAAAAGACACTTCCCGTGGCTTTGACTGCTTCTGCAGCCTCTGTTTTCTCTCACTTAGCATTCTTGGGCTTTTATGTTTGGAAATCTACTAGTCTTCTCTCAAATATGATTAAGAAAAATCCAATCTGAAAATGCAATACATTTTCTTATGATTATGAGAAGGGGGATTTATTCAACACATTTTTTTTCCTCTCCTTCAGTCTGGAGCTTTTATATCTATGTATGCCTGTTCTTGTTGGATAACCGTAGGGACAGATGCAGGAACCTGGAAAGAGCATGTTTTCACATATTTTTACAATATTTTCACATATTTTATAATATTTTAATTTAATGTTGTCATAATATTTTTCAGGATTTTTTTTTTCCTGTGTATTATCCTTCTTTGATTAATGTATCAAGGGAAGTATCTGTACCACTTCAGGCTGTCCAGAGACAAGACCTCCTTCAGATTTTTTATTCCCAGGGATAGCAATGTATTGCACAAGCACATCCAGCCAAAAAGAGATACTTAAATTCTTTTAAAAGTCTGGAGCTACAGTCATTAGCTCAAACATACGCTGGGCTGTACAGAGCGGGTTCTTCTTGCAGTTCTGAAGTAGCTGAAGGAGGATAAACAAATGCAAGATAAGCTAGTGAAAGTCTTTGCTTTAAGTTTGGGACCTGCTAAGTGCTTTCCACAGTGGGCCAAGGCTCACTCGGTACTTTTTGGTCCCTGATGATGTTGCTGGTACAATTTTTTAAAGTATCTTAGCATCTATAAAACCAGAACATCAGTTTAGGGAGCATCAAAGATTAAACACATTTTTATGATTAAACCGATTTTTAAGGTAAGTGATTTTATTTCTGAAAGTCATGGTACCTTTTCCTTTGTAGAAAAACAACTGGGATCTAATAGCAAACAAATTTGTCCCTGAGAGATAGCTAACTATGAATATTTCTTGTTTTGCTCCAGTTGCAATTGTGGTCCTGGTTTGGGCTGTGGTTTGGTCCATCACTGGGACTGAGTGCCTTCCAGGTGGAAACCTGTTTGGAATTCTGTTTCTTTATTTTTTTGCTGTCATTGGAGGTAAAATTTTTGGATTCATTAAAATACGAACACTACCGCCTCTCCCTGCTCTTCTGGGTAAGAGATCTTTCCTTCTTCCTGCATATTTGCATTGTTTAAAGCATTGAGTAATATCTGCATAGTAGATATGTTTGGATTGGGGAAAAAAACCCCAATGTGTCATGCTCACAATCTGTAGCTTTTCCAAATGACATTTATCTGGTCCTCTCCACGAAGGTTCAAAATTCCCCAAATGGGCTCAAGTGAAACTGCCTGTATGTTACTGAGGCTCTCTTAATTCTTTGGGGGCCAGAGAACTGTATACGTATACATTCAAAGGTTATTGTCCTTCAGTCTCTTCTGTCACAGTTATTTAAAATTTGGTTTTAGTATCACTAAACAGGACTCTTAATCTGGATCTTCTGTTATAGTAGAATAATTAATTCATAAGGAAATTATTGCTGAGCTGTTTTGCATGTGTCTTCTATAAGGAAAATGTTTTCCAAAGAAAACACTACAGAAATTCCCTACTACAGGTAATCCAAAGCAACTTCTTTCTTCTCCTTCCTTTATCTCAAGATAACTGAAGCCTGAGAAAAAAAAATCACCAGCAGGA
>NW_010121465.1:14851-27329 GCF_000699245.1 Pterocles gutturalis
GAAGAGAGTTATTTTGAATTAATCATAACATTGTTTTTCATATCAGTGTTTTATTTTATTTTACATAAAAATGCAAAATAGAAATGGGAGATGAAAATGACACTAATTTTGACATCATCAGAACCTTTTCAGACTTCTTTCCTAGAGGAGGTTTTGGTTAGATCAGCACAATAGTGTCAACGAAGCTGAAAAAATGAAGCTTCAGGTTCTTCTCACCAGCTGTATACTGTCCCCTTACTGTGCTTAGTGCATAAATGAGTAAAGCTGTTGACAGACAGCAGAACTTTATGGCAGAGTGGGCTACAAATATCTGCCTGTAGTGCACGGATGTGATTTTGTAACCTGCATAGCTGGTGTTGGGCCTCACACAGTAGCATGGCTTATAGAATGGATAGATGGCTTCATATTCAGCTCTGTCCAGGCAGCATGCACGGTCTTGCACTGCTTATTTTCACAGCAACAAAAAATTGAAATGAGAAGGAGGGAAGTTTTGCATACAGCATGCATGCCTGCAATAATACGAACACAGAATGTAACACACAGGGAGTCTGCCTGTTCTAAGAAAACACCCCCCTTAAAAAAAAAGTTTCTGACCATTTGGATTCTGATTTTTTAATTACATCTGTATCTAAAAGTTATGAGTTGAGCATGAAACTGCTTGTCAGACAGGTAATACAGAATAACAGAAACTTAAGCGTGACAGCACATGTCTGTAGAGTTGCTTAGGACAGAATTCATTGTTCAGACCACCAGTCTTTGAGAAAAATTGGAGAAAACTATGAGTCAGAAGAAGAGATAGATGATGTCTTTGAATATTCTTTTTTACACTACAAATACAAATCTTTCATCTGTACTCTTACATGCCTTTAATCCACTTGTGGTAGGTGCAGATGACTGTAATGTGGCTAAACGAGCACTTACGCACCTTATAGTGAGTCTCTGCCTGAGGAAAAAAGGGGTGAAAGTGCTACTGAAACATTCACATAGTATAGTTTAGGTATACGTTGCAGAGAGGTTTCTGCAGCAGGCAACACAGAGCAGAACAGTGAAGATATCCTTTGAAGTGGAGTTTTTTGCTTTGTTAAGTAGATGTCTAAATCAGGGTGACTAAATCCAGTGACTTGGACCTCAGGCAGACATTGGAAAGAGCACATGATCATTACATTAGCCTGATACAATTATCATGAGGTACCACAGAATAATCGTGCCACTGTTTTTTTTTCTGGGAGGTGGTAGGAAAAACAATGTCTGAAAGTTCAGTGTGTTCCTGGACAAACCAAGTCCACAGCCGAGGCTTACACCAAGTTGGGACCAGCCTGAGCTCAGTGTTTGTTTACTTTTTGTCTTTTTTGGTTTCCTGTTTCTTAATGTTTTTAACCTAAAATTATGCCACAAAAAATGTATCTTCGAAACATCAGGACCTCCAATGAATCTCTGCAGATCTATATTTAACGTTACCCTTTCCTGTACTTTTCTGTATCCTTCCAGAACTACAGTTCCGATAGCCTTGCAGGAGGTCTCTGATTAGGCAGTTTTGCTAATATTTGCAAAAGGTTGGATCTTGCAAGTAGCTCAAATAGAGGATAAGAGCAAGTTCCTGATTCCCCCCCTCTTTGCATGAG
Organism: Pterocles gutturalis; assembly: GCF_000699245.1. Lineage (NCBI taxonomy): Eukaryota > Metazoa > Chordata > Aves > Pterocliformes > Pteroclidae > Pterocles > Pterocles gutturalis. The sequence goes on from NW_010121465.1 coordinate 16,474, forward strand.
TCATATTGCCAGAGCATTTTTAAATGTCTAGGTTAGTCCATGATTAGCTGGTTTATATTATATTTCCCAATGAAAAAAAAGAAAAATATCCTTAAGGATGCAGAGGTGTCTTTGCTTATAGTATGACCTGCACATGAACAGAGCTAAATTCTGTTGACTCGCACAGAAGCTGTGTGTCAGCATCTTGCAAATTCATTCATTGGTGACCTGCTGTGCTCTTAGGCCACTTTCATTGCTTTAAACATGTCTCTCTCTTTCCATGCCTCAGTCCCCATTGCTAAAACATGGCTAATAATTCAGAACATGACTTATTTCTTTGTCTCTCATAAATACATAATACGATGTCTATTTTTAAGAATTCTATGCAAGCTTTTAGTGCAATAAAAGCAAATCATTTGACAGGAGCTTATTTGCTTTCATCTAAGGGATGCTGCTTGCTGGTTTCCTAATCCGAAATATTCCATTCGTAAGTGATGCTGTCCAGATAAACCTACGCTGGTCTGCAGCACTGAGGAATATTGCTCTTTCAATTATCTTGACCCGAGCAGGACTCGGCCTGGATCCAAAGGTATGGCACCAGCCATTTGTGTGAGGCAAAGTATACAACAGCCCTCAAAAAAACCTGAATAATTTGTTCTGTTAAAAATATTGAACTGTTCAGTCTTGGAGGATCTCAAATTAGAGCATTACAGAAAGCATAGTTTCTATTGTTTCTATGTTAATATTGGCAGTTGGATTTGTAGAGCAGGCAAGTAATTAGAAAAATAACAGAAGGAAACTGATTTTATGACTAATTTCCCCCTTGTCTCAAAGAAATTTTCTGAATTTTGTGAGCAGAACATCTTGAGGATACGTGCTCCATCACGGTCTGTCAGGAAGAGTTTACACTCCCTGAAAAACTCTCTGTCAGCTCACAGTGACAAACTAAAACAAGTAATGGAAGGGATCCCCAAGCCTTGAAAGAGAATGTTGCTTGTGTTGACACAAATCAAAAAAATAAACCAACCAAAAAATCCAAACTTATGTGTCTTTTTTACTTTCTTGTTTTCTTTTTCTTTTTTTTTTTGAATCATTGCCATTTTAATGCAAATACATTAACTGCAAAAAAAGAGTCCTGCTGCAATATGGAAAACAATGCTTCACATCATAATAAAGCCCATAATGCTCCTGTGAACAAAAAAATAGTCTTCCTCCACACACGATGAAACATGATGTTCCATAAATTAATGAAGGCAAGTTTTTGCTTAATCAAAATCAGCTGTCTGAAATAAAGTACAGTAAAGTAGTGGTACGATACTGGCCACTACCTGTTCAAGGGACTGCTTAAAGCTTCTATAAAACTTAGGTCAAGTATAGCGAGTTCAGAAAAACTAAACTGATTTTTCTTAACCAAGACAAAAACTAGGGAGTTGCCAATGCTTCAGAACTTTAGGAAAACAGAGTTTTGTCACTCCTGAAAAAACACTTGCTCTCCTAGATTACTGTCATCCATTTTTCCAAGACATTGAAGCTTGTATGAGCATGGACTGTGTGGTGTAACACACGGCTTGGATACCCAGTTCTGTGAGACTGCTTTTCTTTTTATTCTGTGACATTATTTTTTTTTTTTTTTTTGCCAAAGGAACTTATTTGACATATTTTTCTCCCATGTGGCAATTGAAACTTGCATTTGGACTCTCTATGTACCAATGCTTTGATGCAGTTACAATTGTTTCTCATGTAATTGAAGCTGTGAAGACAAAGATGTGAGTTGCTCTGCTGATCCTCCCTGATATCCCAACCCTAATTATGCTGGGATGAACTGTGCTGGTTAAAAGTGCAACTCATAGATTTATTTTTTTTTCCATGTCAAAACTAGGGACCTGTCCTAGCAGAGTCATGTTTGTGACTAACTATTAAAGGCAGCCATTACAAGCAAATACTCTGTTTTAGAGAAATTCCTGAATAGAAGTTGCTGTGCCAAATACAACTTAATTTGCTCTGGACATCAAGTGAGAGACTGCTGAGATGCTTGGCTCCTTGCGCCATGTATGTAGTACATGCCAGCATGTAGCTCTACAACTTTTTATGATTTGTTGATGGATTTGGGGATAATTTTCGGGGGGTGCTTGTGCAACTTGTGGGATTATAGCAAAATCTTTTGTGGCTGGAGCAAATGACCTCAGGTAACTGTGGATAAGTGAGCTGTGCTGAGGGTGCACTTTTCAAATGAATCCCAGCTAGTCCAGCCTCTTTAGTTTGCTCTGCACAAGAAATGAAACTGAATTTTCTGCCACTCCTTCCTGTGACATGCAGGAACCTTCTCAAACCTAAACTCAGGAGGTTTCACTGCAATACGTGGAATTTTATATCGAAATCCAGTTCTGCTTCAGTCTATCTCTGTCTGAGGCCATGTAAATCTGTCGTATCCTGTACTGTGGCTCAGAGAGGATTCTTTTAATAAACGTATCAGCCTGTAAATGTATTTCCTCTCTATAAAGCCAAGGGTACTGATACTAATGTCTGAATGTGCTTTTGTATTGCAGGCTCTTAAGAAACTCAAAGCAGTTTGTTTGCGGCTTTCTTTTGGACCATGCCTCACAGAAACATGCACGGCTGCTGTTCTTGCCTACTTGTTCATGCATTTGCCATGGCAATGGGGATTTATACTGGGGTAACGTACTCTCTTTCCTCCTGTAGGACAAAGGTGCCTGTTTTCATGCTACAGCTAAATGGTCCAAGCGCAGTTAGTTCTCTGTGCCAAGCAGAAACCTCAGTTTAATGCCCATTAGGAAGCTGTGCTTAGCTCCTGTGGTTGTTTGCTTACCATTCATGCCTGGCTCTGTGGCTAATGTAAAGGTCACATTTCCAGGCTGTGGAGGAGTACTTGCATCGTTACGCTTCTGTGTTTGTGATCTAGGCACCTGAAGAAGGAACAAGGATGGTGCAATCCCTGAGGCTTTAACCACAAGACGGGGTTTTTAGGGAGAGAAAATGATAGCAGAATTTGGAATTCTCCATGCTGGAATTCATAATTTTCCTGTAAACAGTTGCATATAGGAGAGTCTTCCTGTCACAAGTCAAGGATATGGATATGGCATATTATATTCTGGAGTAATATCCTCAAAGAGGAACCATTTTCCATCTGTCTAAACTGGTGGACTTGGTCCAGACCCATATACTGGAGCAAGCTGAATGAACTTCTCCTCTGCCACACACTGATTTTTATGAGAAAGAACTGGGCTACTGAGTCATAAGCACGTCTAGACCAGGTTCCTGAATTGGACAAATCAAGGCTTGTATCAGAGAGCATAACGGGGCCTGCAGTGCAGACACAAGTTTTAGTCTGTGGAGCCCTTTACTTGTAATGCTATTGAGATGGGCAGGAAGTAAAAGCTATTGCAAATCCACATAGAAATATCCCTGCTTGTAATTAGCAGGGAAAGGTAGGGAAAATTCCTTACGTAAAGGCCTGTTTATTTCTACTTTAAAAGAATTGGGGTCAGAACGTTTTGAAGTTTTTTAGTTCTGTTCTTTCTTTTTAAGAGAGGCTGAACCTGTGTGTTTTCAGTTTTGTTCTAGGCGCAGTCTCCCCTGCTGTGGTGGTTCCCTCAATGCTGATTTTACAAGCTGGAGGATATGGGGTGGAGAAAGGTGTCCCAACTTTGCTAATGGCAGCTGGCAGCATTGATGACATTCTGGCTATTACAGGCTTCAACACTTGCCTTGGAATGGCTTTCTCCTCCGGTATGCTGGTTAATCTGTACATGGTGAAATCCAGAACAAACAATGATATTTTGAGGAATGTGTGCTCTGTTATGACTGACTAGTTTGTAACTTAATGACATCTCCTCATAAAGTTCATGTACAGACTTGAATATTGGGAGGGGTATTACCCATGGTCAAAAGTCTTGCTGTAACGTTGTTTGCTCTGAACTGTTGGTCACAACAACTTTCAGAGAAACTTTTTCCCTGTCTGCTCCCTTAGCTGCCAAGTCTGATTGCCGCATGCCCAACATAAGTGCTTTCAAATTTCCCTGGGTTTGGCAATGTTCTCACAGTGGCTCTTTCTCTGGCTTTTCTAGCACACTTTCTTGGCATGAGCTTTCAGAGAGAGAAAGTTGCACTATCCATTTCTTTCAGGCTCCTAGGTTCCCTCCTGAACCCCTTTACCCCAAGTAATTTAAAGCAGACACTGTCCTGGAATAGGCCTATAGGTCTACAGTGTGGTCTGTGCATGAAGGGTCTGTGTACAGCTTACCAAACCTGTTTTTCATTTGTCAAATAGGTTCTACTCTGTACAATGTGCTCCGTGGAGTGCTGGAGGTTGCTGTTGGCATAGCAGCTGGCGGGATTCTGGGAATGTTTGTTCAATATTTCCCAAGCCATGATCAGGTAAAAACCCACTAAAAAAAACTTTTTATAAAATAGAGGTTCTTTGCTAAGGGATGATATTCCTAAATTATTCTTTTCCAAGCTTCATGTGAAGCTGCTTTTGGGGAAAGCTGTGTACAGTGCTAAGAGCTTCCAGGCTGCAAAGCCTATCAAGTGAGGATGTGTTTTATAGGTGATTACTTGTTTACTGCAACAGTAACAATATATGATCTCACCGTTCTTCCTGATGCAGAGTTTGGAATGCAGCTTGCCATCCTGCTTTCATTGAAGCCAGTGGAAATATCCACATGTAAAGGAGAAATAGTCTGATACTTATCTCAGGCAGTAAAATAATAATAAATTAGACTGATGTGTGAGACATTTACTTCTGTAAGATGTTTCCAGTAGGCCTAAGACTAAAAACAAGGAAAGCAGACAGATTGTGGGCTTTAAGTGATTGGGCATATCATTAATACTAATTAGAATGTGTTACTTTCAATAAAAATCCAACTTACATTAAATGGTAGATGAATTTACTATCAAGGGCCAATTAAGTGAACAGAAAATTGTAGAAGAAAGCAGGTATGCTCTGGACTACTGAAGTCAATTTGCAAACCATCTATTGCCCTCAGTGGGACCAAATTTTTCTCTTATTAAATAACATAAGTGTGGTACAGGAGCCAAAGAGACAAACAGAAATGGGGAACAATGGCAGAGATATAACTGCTTGCTATGAGATCAAACAAAACTAGACTGTCCCTGGGAAACGTCTGTTTGACCTTTCCTTAAAAACATCTAGTGGCAAGGATTTCACCTCTTCTTGGATAAACTGTTCTATTATTGACTGTACAGATAGAAAATGCTGTTATCACAGAGTTGAAGCAGTGCTGTTAGAAGAGAACATCATGTTCCTTGTGATACAAAAACCTTTTGACAATAAGATTTTGGATGAGCAGAAGAAATAAATTTCCAAAATTTTAATTTCTTAGGAATTAATATCCAAAAAAACCCTCAACCAAATAGTTAAAGTCTCACTTGAAAGCTCTGATTCTTTCACAATGGTTAATGGCAATTGTTATTTTCAAAACTAACAGAAGTAAACTTCTTCCTCTACTTCTAAAATAAATTTACTTTTTCATTTGTCTCTTTCCACTGCAGGCATCTCTGGCATGGAAGAGGTCATATTTTGTACTTGGGCTGTCCATGTTTGCTGTGTTTGGCAGCACCTACTTTGGCTTCCCTGGATCAGGAGGGCTCTGCACATTAGTCTTGGCTTTTGTTGCAGGTGTGGGATGGTCAGCTGAAAAGGTGAACTTTTACCCAAAGAAGCATACCACACCAGAACTCCTTTGAATGTACAGCCCGACAGGAGTTTGAATTTCTGTCAGGAGTGGTAATGGTGCATTTGTGAAGTTTTAGGGGGTGTATGGATTTAGAAAAATTCTACAATTATTCTGGAAGTCTTTAACATTTGGCAGGACAGAAAGTTACCATGGATGTGAATATATATCAATACAGAGCCTAACATACTGACAGAGAAATGCTCACAAGCTTTTCTTAGACATCTTAAGCCATGTAAAAGAGATTTAGTTGTCAAGGCACTTGACCAGGAATCCAAAGCTTTATGTCCCAGCCCTGTGAGTGTGTGTAACCTTACGTGTCCAAAATACAGTTGTGCACATGGTCTGGATACCCTGAGGTTTTGTTCTCTGTTGTTTTGGGGGGTGAAATGGAAAACAGTAATTAACCATCATCTCTCATTTTTCCCAAATCCCAGCCAGTATATTCTGGATAAATTAGAGAGTAGGGTGCCCACAATAAATGCTGGATGTAAGGCCATACAAAAACCATACAAAAGACTGCCTTTTAGTCACTTTCTCTTCGCTACTAAGCCTGCTTCCTCTTACTGCTGCTGCCCCACTGCATTTCTGTACCTTGGCATGTTTCACTGCCTCTTTTGCTTGATACCATCTACATTTAATCTTTTGAGGGCATCTTTCTCTCCACAGCTGTAGCCTTGTGACATGCAGTGGGAGAAGAAGAGAAAGGAAAGGGGATCAGATATAGCAGTCCACATTATTATCCCCATCTAGACCCCGACTTCAGTAAGATCTCAAGGTTTGTTAAAACAACAAAAAACCCCATGGTTTCTATTTAAAGTATTACATTGTTGTCCAGTTTTAGAAGAAGAAAAATTAATCTTGGGACTGAACTACTTAAAGACATTACAACTGATAAAACTCTCTATTGAAAAGCTTTTAAACTATTTCAGAAGGAAGGACCTTGAAAGAGTATATGCAGTCTATAAATGTTTAGTTTAAATTCTTTTGATCAGTAAATGAAGCTTCTTGGCCTTAAGAATGTTAATTTCAAATGCTTTAGCTCTTTTTTAACAGATACAGTCAGAGATGTCTGCATACTGTATACTCAGTTATCACCAGGGTTTTCCTGCTGAGCTTCTCAATGGCCACTACCTCATGCTGTCCCTGGTGGAACTCACTTGACAAATATATGTCAACAGAGAACAAGGAACATTGTACTTATTGCTGGAACAGTTAAATGGGCAGTAAACAGATTGAAATAACACTAACATCCGTAAAGAGGATTAACTTTTTTTGCAAAAGAAAAGAAAAAGCTGAGGTAACAAGGAGAAATGAGGCAAATAAAGAAAAATTTTGGAAGACTGTATATTTCCACCTTGTTCTCTCTAAGGTTACAGAAGTTTTTGTATTACAGTCATCTACCGTTCCATTGACTGAAGAGCAAGAGGTGTTGCAGGATCAGTCCCAGAGAGAACACCAAGGACACCACGACATGTCTAGGCCCTGGATTGATTATTAAGTGACAGAGCACTGCACTTGTATTTTCCCCACACTCCAGCCTGAAGGTCCATTTGCTATTGTAGAGCCCACTTAATTAAAAAAGAAGTGCTATTTGATATGCTGCGTGTACCTTTTCACCTAAGTGGAAGATTCCTGTTTATCCTGGCAGCAGTTGTTTGAGGAAAATTGTTAGGTGTAAAGTTCAAACACAAGGAGAAATGATGGCTATGCCCTTATACAGTACATCACCCTGGAAAGTTCAACACTTCTTACTATGGGATTTCAGACTTGCTCAGTTTAACTTTGCTCCTGCTCACATAGAGACAGGCCTCTGTCTGCAGCATGAGCAGAATTAGGTCATGACTGAAACTTCTGAGAGTCTGACTCTGCTCATAGAATCACAGAATCATTAAGGTTGGAAAAGACTTCAAGGATCATCAAGTCCAACTGTCAACCCAAGACCACCTAACCCACTAAACCAGATACAAATGGAAGAATATGTTTAAGCATGCAGTTCCCAAAGGCTTAGAAACTTCATGGCAAAGCTGTTCAAATTACATCTTCCTAAATACTCAAAATCAGCTATGCTTTATTTTCCTTCTCTTGTCTGCAAACTGCTCTGTTACTGTTCAAACATCAATGATTTTTATTTCCCATCTTGACACAGCAAGCATTTATTTACTAGCAGAGCTAGACAGACTCTGACCTTCAAAAGGTGCACAACAGATTTTGAATCTTCTAGAATTAGGTCAAAGAAGGAGAAGCAATTCCGAATAACCTTCTTGATACATTTTCACTTTGTCCTTTGATTAATTAAATGTTTTGCCTGCTTGGCTATATTTTTTGTGAATTTACAGATTTTTGTTTTAATTGCAGAAAGAAGTAGAAAAAATTGTTGCAGTTGCATGGAATATCTTTCAACCTTTTCTTTTTGGTTTAATTGGAGCAGAAGTATCTGTTGGGTCTCTTAGGCCTGAAACTGTTGGTAAGATCATTCACAAATTATCCAGCTTTCATTACTGTCTTCCAAAGAATCTCTCTTAAAAAATCTAAAGCAAAGCAGACTATGGTTGACCTCCCCCCCCCCCAAAAAAAAAAAAAAAAACAAACCACCAACCTAAAACCAAAAACTAGCCCCACTGCAAAGCTGCAGTTTTAGGAGGCTTATTCCCCTCAGGCACCTATGCACAAAAGTACTGAGAAATGTTTGTCTTTGCTGCAGGGCTCTGTGTTGCTACATTAGGCATTGCCCTAGTTGTGCGAATCATAGCAACGTTCCTGATGGTGTGTTTTGCTGGGTTTAATTTCAAGGAGAAAGTATTTATCTCATTGGCATGGATTCCCAAAGCCACTGTCCAGGTAAGGAGTCCAACATCACTTTAATTCCAGGCTAAATCTATTGTCCTTCGCAAAGGTCCTCATAACTAGCACAGCAGTAAACAGGAAGAGGATCAGGTTCAGTAACAGCAGAGTGCAGGATATGGACAGTTCATACTCTAAACCGCCCTTAGTCTGCTTGAAAAATGCATGGAGAGCCTTCTATGTGAAGATGTTTTGCTTGCATCCTGGGTTTTCCTCTTAATAATGACAATGAACTGTACATCTATCATAGGAAGCTTAGCTATTTCTCAGATATTGCAGGTTACTGTGCCTTTACATAAAAATTCTGAGAACTCTAAAAACAAAGGTAAAAGTGGTTTCCTCTTTCACCACATGAAGTGTTTGCAGGCACAGTAACATCAGAGGCTCAAAATGGGTTTTCATTTTGCGGTCATTTTAGTAAGGCGTAGACTGACAACCCTATTGCTAGAGAAGCTTCAGTCTGGCTGGCTTCCTGCGCCTTTATTTCAGTGATCGTTATTTAGACTTCACCTCAATAGCATGATTACTTGCAAACAAAAGTTAATAATCAGAACAAGCAAGGATTATTGCAAGATTTGTGAACTAATTTTTCAGAAGCTGCTATTAGCGGACTGCTGTCAGGACACATTGTCAAGGTGTGGCATTTTAACAGCTGCAATATGCAATATACTGTCCCATTTCATCAATCATGCATTCTCCAGAAAAGTGGATGGCAGCTAAGCAATATTATTCATAGGAGGGAACCACCCAGATAAACTCATTAGTTTAGGAAAATCAAAGTGTGGCCAAGTGAAAATTGTTCTCATTGGTGTAATATAACATTTACTTTTCTATGTACTGTCTAGAAATGAATGGGTTGAATGTACTAAAAATGTCAAATTTACGTTAAATGTTGACTGATAATTAGTCCCCTTTCTTCCTCTTTCAGTGCTAAAAGTTACCTGCTCCATCTCAGCAATGTTTTCTTTCCTGCAGGCTGCAATAGGTTCTCTTGCCCTGGATACAGCAAGAAGTCATCAAGATGAGCAACTGGAAAAGTATGGAATGGATGTGCTGACAGTAGCTTTCCTGGCTATCTTGATAACTGCTCCAATCGGAGCCCTGGTTATTGGCTTGGCAGGGCCCGTACTTCTGCAGAAGGCTCAGACAAATAGCAAAGAGGATGAGGAAGGTGCTGAGGCTGGAGAAGAGGGGGACGCCTGTGAACCTTCATAAGACAAACATCTACAGGAATATGGTCCTTCAGCCCTTACACTTCCGTTGAGTAAACACAGGATGTCTGTAACCTTTCTGGAGAAAACCAAAACAAGTATCATTCATGGCTGCTATTTTAAAAGCAGCCCTGGTGGAGTTTTATAAAATATTTTTATGTGTTCATGGTGCCTTAAGAGATGAAATAGTTGAACATACAGTGAATAGGCTGGCCAAGCAGTGAGTCACTGAGAAGTCAGCAGTCAACAGTTACTTGAAATGTGTGGGTGTGAGGCCAGGGAGAGGATAGGAATTGTTCAGGCATGGAGTGGAGTCATAAGGTGGAATATAAGCAGAAGAAAACAGAGACTAATGTGAATGACTTCTTGACGGTTGAAACTGGGCCGTGAGATGACAAGTTCAACAACTACAAAACAATGTAAGTTCTGAATTAGAGACTGGTGACACACAGTGAACAAGAAACAGCAAGTGGTACTTATGTGCTGAAAGAGACAGTTGGGTCCATCAGGGACTGTGGCAATACAGGTGTTGCTGGTGCTGGTAGAAAAAAAGGACTGAGCTTGAAAATTGGGTCGTGGGGAGGCTATAAGGACTGGGAAAGATAGAATCACAGAATGGCCTGGGTTGAAAAGGACCTTAAAGATCATCTAGTTTCAACCCCCCTGCTGTGGGCAGGGTTGCAAACCACTAGAGCAGGCTGCCCAGGGCCCATCCAGCCTGGCCTTGAACCCCTCCAGGAATGGGGCATCCACAGCTTCTCTGGGCAACGTGGGCCAGTGCCTCACCACCCTCTGCGTTAAAAATTTCCGCCCAATATCCAACCTAAATCTCTCCTCTCTTAGTTTAAAACTATTCCCCTTCATCCTGTCACTATCAACCCCTGTAAATAGTCGCTCCCCCTCCTGTTTATAGGCTCCCTTCAAGTACTGGAAGGCCACAATGAGGTCTCCCTGGAGCCTTCTCTTCTCCAACCTGAACAAGCCCAGTTCCCTCAACCTTTCTTCATAGGAGAGGTGCTCCAGCCCTCTGATCATCTTTGCGGCCCTCCTCTGGACCCGTTCCAACTCCATATCCTTCCTGTGTTGGGGACCCCAGGCCTGGACACAG
>NW_010121466.1:0-5252 GCF_000699245.1 Pterocles gutturalis
TCCCCATCCCCATCCCATCCCCATCCCCAACCTTAACCATTTAACCTCCCCATTTGCCCCCACCCCCTGAGCCGAGGGCTGCAGGGTGGGCAGGCTGGTGCGGTGTGGGGAGAGGCAGGCAGAAAAAAAAAAGAGGGGGGCCCGGATTTGCATCATTTGCTCCATGCAGAGGCTGCCTGGAACTATACCAGGGTGGGGGGGAACTGGTTTAGAGCTCTTGGTGGGTGTCAATGACTCTGCTTCTGGGCCCACGAGGGATTGCTGGATGTCGAGTTTGAAGGACAAAGACTTTAAAGCTTGGTCTTTTCAACTTTTAAAAATCCTGTTTCTCTTTGTGCAGATGCAACTGCATCTGTTGCAATTAGCTGGTTATTTTTTTTCTATTAACTACACACTACTTCTGTGAAAATACCTAGATTTTATCTGATTAACATACTCTTCCCTTCATTCCAGAGCTCTGCATCCCCTCCAGCTCCCACGAGCTCTGCGGTCCTTCACCCTGCTGGAGCTGCGCTGGGAAACCGAAACCTGCTCTCTCACGGCTAATCCCAGCCTTTCCAGCAGCGGCTGCGTTTTTCCTGAGCATGATGACATTGCTTTACATAACAGGGAAGAACTCTGCCTGTAGCAAATAAAACTCCTTGGCCCATGCCCCAGCTCCCAGCATCTCATGGGAAAGGTCCCTTCTGCCTGCGCGTCCTTGAGGCGATGCTGGGTGATGCCCCTCTGGGGGGGTCCCTGGGTTTCTGCTGGAACAAGGGGCTCGGCCAGCACGGTGTCAGCCAGATCCATCACCAGCGGGGCCAGGGCGGCCGTGGTGCCGCTTCTCGCGTCTCTCTGGCTCCTCCTGAAGGAGACAGTCCCATGCAGCTGCGATCCGAGAGGGAACGCCTTGCTTGCAGAAGGTGTGATCATTTTGGATGGGATGAAAGCAAGGTGGGAAAGCCGAGGGGAACGTGAAACCCATCCCAGCATCTTTGCCAATGGCGTTATCCCTGCACACCGCATCCCCCTCCCAGTTCAGCCGAAGCCGGCACAGCCATGAGCTGGGACTCGGGGGGATGCTGGGTGGCAGGGACTGTGCCAGGGGGGTGGCAGGAGCATCCATGGGCCAGGCTGTAGACATTGCTTTCACAGTGGGCAGCAAGACCAGAAACCCATCCTCGGAGAAGAGAGGGAGCGGTGGGCTCTCTCCTGTGGGACACAGCCCTTTTATCTCACCTCCCTGCCCCCATGGGCTTGGATTTTGTACCCTGGGCTGGGATTTTGCATTCTGCTGCTGCTCTCTGACTCCCAGTTCCTGACAGCGGCAATAAATATCCCCCCTGCTTTGCTGCGAAGAGGTTTCCCGCTCAGCCCCAGCCCGGACTGGGGCATGGAGCCGGTTTAAAGGGCGACCCGCTGTGCCGGGTTGCTGCAGGGCTGCCGAGCCCTGGATGTCCCCGCTGTCCCTGCCCCTTGCCAGACCTCTTACAGAAAACCCGTCTGGCACAGCACTGGGAGGTGGCTATTCATTCTCTAGTCAAGGCACAGCCTTTTTTTTTTTTTTTTTCTGGGACATATATTTTCATGTTGCTTTGTGCTGTTTTTCTGTGGGATAGGCTGCTGCAGTGGGAAGGCGAGACTGCGGCTGTAAGGGGATGGGCAGCTACAGGCAAAAGGGATGGATGCTCGGGAAGGGAGCAGCTCCCAGAGGGCTGAAGTCCCCAAACTGGCACTCAGCTCGGGATAAAGGTTGGAGTATCAACCTGGCAAACGCTTGGCAGAGGTACCGCGGCACCCACCCATGTGGCTGCAGGGAGAAAATTGCTGTATGGTGATGTGTCCTCCAAGGAGCTTAAAGCAGGACAGGTTTCCTCCACTTCCTGGGTACAGGAATGACAGACACTTAATTTATTGTTTGCATAGGTGGCCTGAAGTGAATCACATCCTTGGGCTCCAAAATAGCTGGGGAGGTTTCTCCCTGGGGACTCCATCGCCCTAGAGAGGAGACAGGAAAACAACAAGCTAAATATTGAGCGTTACCCTCAAGGTAACACATTTCCCCCATATACCCACCTAGAGTGGAATAAATGAAGAAGTTATTTCCAGACATCCTCAGCAAACACAGACCTACTCAGTAGTTAATTTTTTCCCCCTAAACTCTTTAATTCTGCAATCCAAGGAGATGGGCTCTCTGGTTACTTAGTCTGGGTTAAAGTCTGTGTTTCCCTAGCTGAAGTGGAATTAAACAGTGAATTATTATTAGATGTGTTGTTGACCGTTTCAGAGCACCAAACATCCAGACACTACAAATGACATCCCTGCAGCATCCTTTTCTCTGCACTCCCCAGAGCTCATTGCCCATGAAGCCTACGGTACAAGCAGACCTGAACATCTGCAGATCTTTGCTCAGCCCAGCCCTGCGGGTGCTCCCAGGACCACTCACCATACGAATCACAGTTTCCCATGAGATGCTGCTCACGTCCGTGTTAAGGGAAAGGGCTGAACCTAACCCCTCCTGAGCAGCAGGGACTTTGCACAGGAGGAGATGGGACAGATGCAGGGACCAGAGGGGCTGCTCAGGAGCCTGGACTGATCTCCATCAGCTCCTTCTTCTGAAGGCAGGAGGGATGCGTGGGCTCTGCTGAAATCAGAAGCCTTACAGCATTGAAAAGAGACAGTTGAAACTTTTAATTTGAAAATAATGCTGTGAACAAGACATAGCCTTCAGAAGAAGTGGGGGCAGCTCCCCCCAACCCCTGCACCCCTGCTTGGAGGCAGCCACCAGCACGGCTCTGCTAATGTGTCCCCTCTGCCACCACCCCTTGGCAAGGCTCTCTGTCCCTCCTGCCATACAGCACCGAGCACTATGTTGTATTTGTGCTGGTCCCAGAAACCATTGGTTTGCTGCAGCCTTTCCCCGGGAGAGCATCAGCTTCACATCCCCACTTCTCACCGAGAGCATGCGAGGCCGTTAGGGTTTTCCTGAATTCTTCCTTTCTGGAAGCCCTTTTTCTCTTAGGTGACATTAACCGAGAGCTCTGTCACTCCACCCCACTTTAATGATTTCCTCTGGAACATTTTGTGTTCAATAAACTAGTGTGTTCCCCATCTGAGGTGAATCTCCTGCAAAGAGAAGAAAAAAAAAGAAAAAAAGAGAAAAAACAACCCAACAACCCTGTCCTGAGCAGACTGCATGCTTGTCGCCAGCGCCTGCCACCCTAATTACACCGTGGAAGAATGTGCACATGGCAGAGGTCCCTGAACATTTCAGGCAGGATATTGCCTGCTCCTGGATGCAGCCTCTTGCGCCGTTGCAATAACATTCGCTATAATAAGCCGCGACTCCGTTTCGGGGAAGGCTTGAGTGCGAGGTAGACGTTTTGGCCCGGCTGCCCCCCTTGCGCAGAGGGGGCTGGGGGTGGGAGGGGGGCTGCGGACCTCTCTCCTTGTGGCATTAACCCACCATGCTTGGGAAGGGCTCTGCACAGGGGAACCCCCACAATGGGGTCGGGTTTGCAGGGAAAAGTGGGGGATTCCCTGTGGGTGCTAAGGGGATGCATTGCTCCCCTGCCTTCCCCCACGGATAAATTCTGTCTGGGCAGCCAGGATGGCTCCAGACGGCTGCCCGGGCTGCAGAGCATCCCCTCGGCCTCCAGCTTCTGCGCCAGAACCTGGGCAGGAGCCCTGTCCTCCCGGGCGGGCAGCCAGCCCAGCCTCCTGCTCCCGGTTCTGGGCTCCTGCCCAGCTCTGCCTGCCCGGGAGCTGAGCACGGATGCCCTGCAATGCTCCTTCCTGGGCAAAGCTGCCCTTCTCCCTGCCAGGCTGCCCAGGAGCCATCTTGTCCCTATGGCTCCAGTCCCCTACGTGGGCACAGGGAGAGACAAACGGTCCAGGGGGGCTTTTTGCTTGGATACTGGATTGCTGGCTTGAGCTGCTTGGGCAGGCTTAGCCCACGCAGGGGAAAACTCGTTGGTTTTGTAGAGCCAGAGGCTGTGATGGTGTTGGAGTATCTTTTTGACCATGAGGCACCATCAGGTTGTCTCCACACTGGCCCAAGAGGGAATGCTTTGCTGGGACCTCACTGCCAGCACAGCAGCCCATGTCCCACATCCATCCGAAGGTGCCAAATCCATCACCTTTCCCTGGGATCTCAGGCAGCAGCTAACACTTCTTCCCAGCCCAAACCAGTCCCTGTTCCCAGTCTGAGCTTTGCCCAGTTTCCATTTCTGGGCTTTGGCTGTCCCACGCTGTACCCTGCTGGGGTTTGCTGGCAAGAGCCTGTCACCACCTTTGCTGTGGGTGGACATCTCTGCCCTTTGGTGGCTTTTCCAGGGGTAGCTTCTGGCTCTTGGCTGCCCATGGCAAAGTGAGTTTGTCCCTCTCCAGCCTTTTGGGAGCGAGGCACCGATTCAGGAGGAAATTCAGTGTGTGCTCCTGTCCCATCACACCTTCCCACTCAGGACCCCTCCAGAAAGTCTCCAAAGAGCCAAGAGCCATTCTGGGGACATGTCTCTGGGCTGGCAGTGTCACCCTGCTCTCTCCCATCCCGGTTCTTTCTCCTTGATCTCACACAAACCCTGCACACAGACGAGGTCCGTCTCCTGGTGGCTTTGTGCCAGCCAGGGGGGAAGCTGATTTACCCCAAAATAAGATGAACAAAAACCAAAGGAGGCTCGGTGCGGAGCCGTGGAAAGGCTCCCGCAGACCCCCGCGAGCCTTGGACCAGGCTCTGCTTTTCGGGAACCATAAATAGAAGCTGAGTCAGTCGCATACCCAGGATCTGTAAGAGCCATTCATAGCTGCAAATTAACAGCTACCGTCAGACCCATCTGTGCACGCTCCAGCCCCGGGTCGGATTCCTGCTCCCTCTGTTTAACCTGATGACCATAATTACACACTCGTTTATACACCCGGCGGCACCTGAATGCTTTACAAGACAAACACCTAATCCCGCGTGGAAATTATAGCCACATAATATCTCTTTTCATTATTTACCGAGGTGTTGAGTCTGATTACAGCACACACTGTTTGCTTTGTACCAGGGTAAAGCCCCTGTAATTTCTCTGCAAGTCAACATCATTCCAGCGAGGAGGCTGAAAATCTACAGGCTTCTGTGCAAACGAGCTAGCAAATATTAATCCACAGTAAATGATCTGGGAGGTGGAGGCAGGGGAAGGGGTGAGCAAGGTTATTTATACCCCCCCAGAGATTAATAACGCCAAATTAAAAAAAAAAAAAAAAAGAGGAGGATGAGGGGAGTGAAACAT
>NW_010121466.1:5316-5941 GCF_000699245.1 Pterocles gutturalis
TGGTTTAGAAGCTGGGCCCTCCCTTGCCTCCCAGGAGCTTTAGGGGGCTGGCAGAGATGGGTCGAGCCTCTCACGTTGTCCTGACACATAGCACCCTCTGACCTGCCATGGGGAGCCCTGGGGAAAGGCACTTAACCACCCTGTGACTCAGTTTCCCCATCTTCAAACACAGAATATTAATGGTTTCTAATTCCCAAGGGCAGTGTCCTACATGGACGAGAGGCACGGATGCTCAGAGCTACAGCCATGGGCACCACTGGATGTATCCAAACCAAGGACTTTGTCAGATGCTGTTTTCCCAATAAAGGGGGAGGTGGGGCTGGCAGCACCCAGCACTGGAGGGGACCCACGCTGCCCTGGGCTGAACGCAGAGACTTTACTCTTTACCAAAGCAGCATCAACGGCTGGGGGTGAGACCCCTTTGCTGTGCCTCTGCACTCCCACAGGGAGGGCTGGGAAACCTCCTGGCTCTCCTATGACCCCCCCAAATGCACGTTCCCATCTGCTGCACAGTGAGGATATCACTTTTCTCAGCGCCTTGCTCAGGATCCAGCCTGCCCCGCAGTCCTGGAGGTGTTTCTCAGATGGGAGCCCCCCTCATTTCCCACCTTTGCAGACCCCCAGT
>NW_010121467.1:0-208 GCF_000699245.1 Pterocles gutturalis
GCTCCGTGCCACAGGAATTCTCCATGCCATGGGGATGCTCCATGCCAGGATATTCCATGCAGGAATTCTCCGTGCCACAATGCTCCATGCCACGGGGATGGTCCATACCATAAGGATGCTCTGTGCCAGAATATTCCATGTGGGAATTCTCCATGTCAGGATGCTCCATGCTGGGATATTCCGTGCCGGAATTCTCAACACAACAGGG
>NW_010121467.1:544-753 GCF_000699245.1 Pterocles gutturalis
TGGGATATTCTGTCCCGGACCTATCCACACCACGGGGATGCTCCATGCCATGGAGATGCTCTGCGCCGGGATATTCCGTGCCGGAATTCTCCGTGTCAGGATGCTCCACACCAGGATATTCCGTGCCGGGATGCTCCATGCCATGGGGATGGTCCATACCATAAGGATGCTCCGCGCTGAGATATTCCGCACCGGGATATTCCGTGCCA
>NW_010121468.1:0-11967 GCF_000699245.1 Pterocles gutturalis
ACCCTGGCGCGGCCGGCGAGACGCGGTGAGTGACAGCAAGCGCCGGCGTCGCGCCGAGAGGCAGCACGGGCTGTGACAAACACTCACTAGAAAATAATAAAGTGGCAAAATAATTCTGCATCGGACACACTTACCAGAGCATAAAGAGTCTGAAAAGGAGACAACATCTTGTGTCATCTATCTTCCTTAAATACCCAAGCTGTGACAAAGTGGAAGGCAAAATTATGATGAATGATCGGACATATTTAGTCTGTACCTGTGCTCTTTAACTAGGCCTGGTGAAATGGGTGCTAATGAAAAGCAGAACACCTACCAAAAAGAGGAGATTTCATTGAAAACAAGTCTTTATTACAAATTGGCACTTCGTTTTCATAAAGTGCATAATGAAGGTGCATATTGTGACATAAATTAAAACAGGCAAGTGATGGGTCAGCACTGCAAAACATTACACAAAGACAAATCACCAGTGAGCCCTCGACAATGGCTGTATCTCATTTACAATTTTTCGAGTACATTTTCAGATTGTGAGGGAACACGGCTAGGTTTTGTTCATAAACGGCATGCCATCATTTATTTTACTGCCTCATTTGAATATGATGAATACTGTAGCCCTTTATTTGTTCACAACAACCAAATAATTGTAGATCTGTGGGTTTCTGGGCAATTAATCACATTTTTTTCCTCCAACAATCCACTATAAACATGACATTGAACAATAAAGTACATTAACCTCTGCATTGCACAAAAACTTTGCTTATTTAAACACCGCGAGGGGATCAGCTCCCGTTCTCCTGCAGGATGGATCCCGACGTGCCACCACACGCTCTCCCTGTGGGGCCGGTGGGACGGCGCTTGCCGCAGCCCCCCCAGATCATCTGGGGCCGCACTGGGTGCAGGCAGGACTGGCGGGGAGCCGGGCACGTGCAGGGAGGTGGCAGCTCCCTGGGGATGTACCAGGCACCCGGGGTACCGAATGGCACCCAGTAAATCCAGCTGCACCCGCAGCTTGGGCATCCCACAGTCACTGCGAGGAGCTGGTTCCCAGCAACCGCCCAGTGACGGAGCCGCCAGGTCCTTCTGGCCATGGGCATGCGGACGGACGTGTCCAAGTCGCCCTCGGCGCCCATGCCCGGCAGACACCATGTTCTTCCTTGGGGGTAGGACAGCCCCGGGGACCGCCGCTGTTCAGGACATGGGGCATCATGTGAGGCTCATCTGCTTGGGTGGTGAAGGATCTCCCCTTGGGTCATTTGTAGTTATGGGCAGGATCATTTCAGTGAATTTCCTGACTCCAAAGAAGTTGGCAAAAAAGTTTGTCAGCGATTCGGTCATCCTCTTTTTACAAAAAAAATAAAATCCCAAATATTCCTGAAATGAGACGGCTTCTCAGCACACAGTCCCTGCTCAGCCGGCCCATGGCCAGCCCATCCCACCCATCTCGACTCATTTCTGTACGTCCAGGTGTCCCCCTGTTCTGCTGGATTTTGGCTGACCCCCATCCCATCCCCGCAGCAGCAGGAGGGGCTCACGGCGAGGGCGGGCTGCCTGGAACCCACCCACTCCGCCGTGTTAAACTGGAACAGATTTTTCTTCCATGTTGCTCTTATTTTTAACATTTTGAAAAATCCTGTTTGTGGTTTGTGGGAATTCTTTTTTTCAGTCTACCACTGGGGATAGAGCCTGCCTGGAAAAAAAAAATGTGAGTGCAGGCACTGTTAAGCCATGAAAAGCAGAGACCGGACCGTTATCTAACACTGTTGTAAGGTTACTATTTATCTAGAGCAACTGAAGTTGGCACTCACATCTGGCGCCTGGTACTTAGAGCAATTATTTATGATTTCCACCAAGATTTAAAAGCTCATCGCCGGCCTTGTAATGCAGTAACTGATTGCACTGCTAATGTAATTAAGAAAAGATTATGATGTCCACGTGGCACACCAGATGGTGGCATTCATAGCAATCGGCACACACAACTGGCAGACAACTGCACAAGGGCAGCGAGGCACAGGCAGCTGGAGTGCTTCGGTTTGTACCCTCTGCTTGCAGGCGAGGGGAGGTTTCACGCTGCTCCTTGCACAGGACCGCCATGCCCACCATGCACATTTCTGCACATGGGCTGTCCCGTTCACCCCTGCAAACAAAACGCCCCGGGGGGGGCGTTTGCAGGGGTGAACGGGGCAGCCCATGTGCAAGAAGGTCCATCTTGGTGGGTGCATGCATCCTCTGCTTGCACCTTGCACCCTCGTTACACCCAGGAAAATATTTGGTTTGCTGCTCGTCATCGTTCCCATCAAAACCGTCTCCTGGGAAATAGGGACTCTTGCAGGTCCCCATGGTGTTGGGGGGGATGCACTTGATTTTTTCTCGATTGGGTGCAGACAGCATCATGATGCTACCGCTGGCCAAGGGACCCTGCGGTGGGGAGGTGTGAGCCCCCCTGCACAGGCTGGGGACGTCCCCAGAAGTCACCCCTGCTATGGGCACGCTGTGGAGTCCCTAAAAAGAATATAAGGCACCACGGGGTAGGGGCTCAAGGTATTTCTGCCTGGAGGAAGAGAGTTTGGTGCTGGGATTCCAGTGCTCACCCCAGTGCTAACTGGGACTGGCCCAGCTCCATCTCGCTGCACCAGGTCCAGGTTTGATCCACTGGTTCTCCTGCCCAACGGCTCAGGCAGCGGGAAGGGAAGCCACAGGCGAGGCTCGAAATCAGAAAGTTTGAAAACTGCTCGCCCATTTTATCAGCTGGTTACAGGGTTTTGTGCTTCCACCTGGACGGGTGGGAAGAAGCTGGTTCAGAGAACGGGCAGAGGACGGGGTCCCAGCTGGGCTGTCACGGAGAGCTTCCCTCGCATGGATCCTCCTGGGACAGGAGCTCTTCTCCTGCCGCACGGAGCTGAACCGAACCCCTGCAGAAGGCGAGTTCTGCTGCTCCGCTCCAGAGGCTGCCTTGGCCAGGGCCGTGCCCGGCAGCGCCTGCCTTCTCCAGGATTTTGCATTCCCCACGAGCGGGAAGGGACGGTCCCTGACATTGCTCGATCCATTATTCAGGATTGATGCCCGTTTGCTTGTTGCACCTTCTGTTGCGGAAATAATGCTGCAGCTTTGACTGGCTTCCAGCAGGGCAACGGAGAAAGCGGAGTTAATATAGCGTCAGAGCGCAGAGCAGCGTTTTTTCTGGGAAGCAGTAATGTATGCAAGGAGCTGGTGTCACCTAAAGCCCGTTCAGCATCCTGCCTCGCCTTCCTCGCTATTGCGTGTGAATTTAATAAAGCGGCTGTGACTCACTCGCTCTCGGCAGCGGGGCTGACACAAGCAAATACACAGGCTGTAACCTCGCTGGAGATTTTATACCATCTGTATTTACAACATGAATATTTCAGCAAATTTGACATTTTGGAGACTTCTGCCTTCCAGGTTTAGCGATGACGAGAGCCTGGGTCAGGAGTGCCGCAGGTTCACCAGCAGCATCCTGTCAATAATTCAAGGCTGTGAGCGCTAAGCAGCGCAAGCGGGACACGCCGGCACCGCAGGGTTTGTTGGCTCATTGAGCCGACACAGCGCTGGAGCAACATAAAAACAGTTTTTGATCTCTCGCTGCTGGCCTCCGCCTGAAAAGCATAAAGCAGGAGGCAACCCTGTGGCAGCTATGCTGCTAATGTCACCGTAATGTGGATGCTGTTTTACTGTCACTGTTAGAACGGAAACAGCAACAGCCGGGGCAGGATGGGACGAGGCGTTGCTCAGCCCTTTTCCTGCTGCCCCGGTACGCGAGGGGCATGGGGAGGGACCAGGGCAGCCCAGCGAGCACAGGGACACGCTGCATGGCCACATCCTCTGCTAAACCCCGGCTGTGTCCCTTCGGTGGGCTGTGACAGTGACACTGACAGCCTCTGTCCTGCTGAGAACAGGCACAGGTCATCACACCTGTGGGAGCTGGCAGCATTTCCCCGGGGAGCTCCACCCAGAGGTGGGACACTGATTGCCCTGATTGCCCTGACGGCCCTGCCAGCCCCACACCCCTGCCCATGGGCCCCGGAGCCCATTTAAGCTCAGCTCTGGACCCTCAGCTCCTCCCTGGGCTCTGCCATGGAAACTGAACCCAACAGCCCAAGGATGAAATAGGAGACAGGTTTCTGCAGCAAGTCCTGTGATCACCTGAGAGATGGAGCAGAGTGTCTTTGACTGAAGAAGAAGAAACTCTGTGAATGGGCTTTCCTGTTAAACTCAGGTGAGGGATTTTTTTTCTCTCTTATAAAACATTGTTCTCAAAATATTTACATTGACAAAATGCACCACTTTCCATATGAAAGCTACTCTTGGCACAAGCATCCCTCCTGGCTAGAAAGGAGCTGGAAGAGCCCTTCTGTTTCTAGTGTCAGCTCATTATCCTGTTCTTGAGGTGTATTATACTCCCTGAAAGCAATGCATTCTCCTCTGTGTTGAGCCTCCCTTTGGTTGGCAAGAAATTGAAGATTCAGCAGCAGGAGCCGGGTCCAAGCTCAGAAGTGTCTGAGCTCGCAGGATGCGCTTTGAGGGAACCGGGGGCCTGCAATTGTGGAACAAAACCCTTAAAACTTACATAGGAGTAAACCTAAAGCTGGAAAGAAAATAAAACGGGATGTCAAATTATGTGTTCAAAGAACGGCTTCTCATTAGTGATGCCGGGTGATCTGTAGATTCTCCCATCACACGACACCCATCCTCTTGTACTTCCCAGCAATGCAGAAACCCTTCTGAGGGAACTGGTTTTGGTTTTGTCTCCCTCCTTGTAAGGATTGTTAAGTGTGTTTTCCTAAAGGGATCCTACAGACATGGTGTTTCAAGTACGGGTAAAGCTGGGAGGGCATCAAAGCAGGAGCTGAGCGTGCAGCCCCTTCCCTGCCGCCGCAGCTGCCTGTGCCCGGGGCTCTGCCTGCGCCATGGGGGGCTCAGAACCGCTCGGCAGAGTCAGGGCTTCACTTCCACCGCTGCCCATGGGGGGGTTAGGTTTTTCCACAGAGACCCCCTTTCTGAGCTCATACCCCCCCGTTCTGTCCCGAGCCTCAGCTGGATAATTCATCTGGCTGGATCCTGCCCCCATCCAAGGGAGCCCTTGGGGTGGTGACTGTGTGGCTGGGGACAGCCAGGGAGGCTGGGGAGACTCCCGCTGGCTCTTCATTACGGATATTCAGATTGCAGTTTTTCTGTTTTCCCGGTGTTACTGTAATTGTCCAGTTATAACTGCCTTTGGCATCGTTATCCGCACCAAGTCCCATCAGACGGGCGAGGAGCTCGCTGGGGTGCTAATGTGCACAAGCTGCAGTAGCCGAGGAGCCAACAGCAGTGTCCGATGCTGCCAGCTGGCCTGGGAATTGCCACGGAGGGAGCGGATGGGGCCCTCGGCGTTACCAGCGCTGGTGTGTGCCGCGACGGCAGGCAGCGGGGCAGGGACGATGGCTTGGGGCTGCAACTGGGGGCATTGATTGTCTGGCTGCAGCAGTTTAACCACTATGAGAATTATTTCTTTAGGTTTAAGAGGAGTGGAGGGTGCTGGCTGTGGCCGTGCTTTGGGGAGCGTGAAGAGCAGAGCTGTGTTTCTGGGGCCCTGCACGGCCAAATGGAGAAGGGGCTGCACCTAGGAAAGTCTTGCAGGGGCAGCTGGACTGTGACCGACTTCCCAAATGGTCACCTATTAACTTCATCCCTGGCACGCCTTCGTGCAAACACCCAGGCATTGGAACACTGTTCCCTGCCAGCGAGCTCCTGGGACAGCAGCAGGGGATGGCACAGGCGGGGGACAGTGCTGTGGGACAGTGCCCACCCCGAGCGAGCAAGGCAAGCAGTAGCATTGCATCAGGCAAGGTCTGCAAAGAAAACATTATTTCCCCAAATGTGTTCATCTTTCAAAATTATTCAAGCAAAGGTTTCCATCTCGCTGTGGCTATTACTCATAATCTGGGAGCCTGGATGTGCGGCTCTCCTTGGTAATTAAGCCGTGTGGAGTTTTTCGTGCCCTCTCTGGGTGGAACAGCAGCTGTACCTCAGTCCCAAGGTGTCTCTGCAGAACAAACCGGGCTGGTCCAGGCTGCAGGGCTTTGAAACGGGGCTCAGGGATGCAGATTTCAGCCTCCTGCTGTTGAAAGGTGTCAGCTCGCTGCACAGCTTGGGCCAGCGGCAGGTCACGGGATGTTTCGGGCCCTGGTTTCCTTGCCATGGGAGGGGGCTGGTGAAAGTCCTTCCTCCTGGACCATCTCTTCAGGCGAGGGATGCCCTGACCCTCCTCCCAGGGTGAGGCTGGGTGCCTGGCCAGAGCCGTCACTGGCTGCTGTCACCAGCAGAGCTGCTGTGTGTCGGTGTTCTGTATATCATCGCTGAAATGGGCTCTGTAATGCAGATGTGAGGACTTCCTACGCAGCATCAGGGCTGTTTAGTAACAGCTCTGGGATAGGAAAATAACCAGGAAATAAATCAGAAATCGTGCCTTCTCCAGATCCCTTTGTGTGTTCCAGAGTGGATCCCTGCAACAACAGCTCAGAGCAGTTTTCTGCAAAGGCTGTTTGGATAATTTTCCAGATGTTGCTCATTCATGTGCTGTGAGTGTGATGTTCCAGGTAGTGAATCCACTTGCAAACAATATTTTCCTAAACACGTGTGTGGTGGGAATGGAGGAAATCGGCTGCCTGCCAGGGCTGGTTCCCATTCAAGGTCCTGGAAATGTGCTTCCAGGCGCCAGCAGGACCCTGACTTGTGCCAGCGGGTCACTGTGTCCCCTGTCCCCCCCCCCCAGCAAATGTGTTCTGGGGTGTCTGATGGTCCCCTTGTGATGGAGAGGAGTCAGAGCCGGTGGTGCAGGACCCTCCTGTGCACTACCAGCCTGGATCCCCCTCGCCTCTGCCTGACACCTGCCAGGCTCTGAACCCACCATCTGCAGGGAGGGCACAGGCATCATCGGGGCATGCCAGCCCCACGGCCATGTGTGCTCTGCGTCCCCTGGAAGAGACTCGCCCTCCCCGCAGGAGCCTGCCAAGGCAGGGATGCGGCTGTTGGGGCTGTCTGAGGGCCACACGCAGACATGCGGGCTAGTCCTTGGGGGTTGCCATTGAGCAGCTGACCCCGCAGCCCTTCCTCTAATTCAGGGGCTGGTTAAGTATGTGCTTGAGACTGAGCACTTGTTTTTAGTGCTTTGCTGACCTGGGCTAAGTGAGGAGCTGATAACACTAAACACAGCATTTTCCTTTTGTGTGCAGGCTCCCGATGAGCTGCAGCACCTCCCTGGGATTCTGCAAAAGCTGCGGCAGCAGCAACGCAATCACGAGGGATGGAGCCAGGGAGCCAGCCCCCTGCTATTTCCATTCTGCTGGAGGTCCTCCCACCATCGAGGTCCCTGGTGGTGCTCCTGCCCTGGGCACCTTGTCTGCCCGGCAGGACAGACATCAGAACAGAAATGCCGATGAGGACGCGTCCCGTGGTGAGCAGGGCTGCTCCTTCTCTGTGCCCATGTCCTGGCTGGACGAGCCCCCGGGGTTCCACCAGTGCCAGCATCGCCCGCGGTGTCGGGAGGGGGTCGGGTGGCACCTGCCTGCGCCGGGGCTCTGGGATCAGCATGGGGACCTCAACGCGGGGTTTGCCACTGTCGAAATTTATGAACAATTCATAAATGTGTTTTACAGACAGCTGTTAGTATGAGCTGAGCAATAGTCATTCTGTCAAGGAGAACTAGTTACAGGGTTGTATCCAGGCCACTTAAATATTATGATCCATAATATATAAATAGTGGGCCGAGCGCTGCCGTCGCTTTGTGCTGCAGGGAGCCCTGTGCATGCACAGTGTCTGTGAGCCCTGTGCTGGGGCTGCAGCCTGGCCGCCAGTGGTGCCCTGCTGTCCTGGTTTCAGCTGGGACAGAGTCAACTCCCTGCGTGGCAGCTCACATGAGGCTGTATTTTGGATCTGTGCTGAGAAGAAGGCTGACAGCGGACTGATGTTTGTAGCTGCTGCCAGGACAGTCGAGGCCTCTTTCCCAGCTGAAACCAGGACACATACGCCGAGGTGCATCGAACAGCCCAAAGGGAAGGCTGCAGCAGTAAAACAGCGAGCTGCTCTCCCTGCAGGAAATACTACACAGCCCTGTTGAACAAGAACAAGAGATGAAACTCCAAGTAAAATGAAATGCAAAAATGCTGTGAAACCTGGTGGGTGGTCTGGAAGTTTCTGACTACAGCAAGCTCCTGAAATATCCCTGTGTCTCTTCCCAGGATCGTGTCGCTACCCAAAATGCTGCAGGATCTCTTTGTTGAAAGCAACCCCCACGTCGCGGTAGAAAGCAGGTGCCTACTGCGGAGTTTGCAGGTCTGTAGCTGCGAAGAGATGTTTTGGTGCACGGTTAGAGGCAGCAGGTTAGACCCACCTCCAAAAACCTTCAACCCAGGCAGGAGCTGAGCCGCAGCCTGCAGCTGTTCCAGCATGAAGCTAAACTCTGGTCTGATTTTTCTCTAAAGGCAGGCATGGAAAAAAATGGTATGTGCAGCAGTATTTCACTGCTACGCTAAATGCAGCTACAGAGAGATTAATTCCTGCAACAGAAAGGATTTTAAACAAGAGCTTGAGCTCACAGTCAGGATGAGGATGCAGGATCCTTTAGCTTGTCACAGTGTTTCCTCCTCCAAACTGGGATCTTTATTGATGGTGAAGCCTGACCAGTTGCCAGGAATTTCTGCTCCCCCTTGGGAGCGAGGGGCTGTGCACATGAAGCAGAGCTGGGGCAGTGCCCCTGCACCAGCCAGCAGCGCTGCACAGCCCCAGCCTGGCACCAGCACACCCCGCCAGCACGGCTGGACCGCTGGGGTCCAACAGAGCGGGTAACCCAGACAGAGCAAGTCCTGCACTGCTGACAAACCCGGCTAGCACACAATTATTTGGAACAATCTTCTGGAGGATGCACAGTTTGGCGTTCATCCACTCGAGGATGAGTGAGCGGTGTTTGTTCAGACACAGCTCCAGCATCGTAGCCAAGAGTGACTTAAATTCCTCCCATGCAGTGTCCTGAAAAGGAGACACTGGTACGAACTGGACAGCATGTACGTGACTGCAGAACTCGTGAGAAAAGACACGCTCTGAATAAACAGAAGTAAATAAATGCATTTTGAAAAAGATTTATGTAAAATATGCCGGAAAAAGCATTATACTTGCAAATACTCATGCTTTTGAGTAACTTTACATGGGTAGATTAACCAACTCCAGTATAGTTTATTCATGGACCTGATACCAAGTGTACAAGTATTTGCTGATTCAGAGCCTGTGCTCATGCTCTGTGAAAGAGCACAATGGTGCCCTCCCCAGCCTCCAAACTCTGCCAGGGTTTAAAGGTCTCCAAAGGCAGAGGCGCCGAGAGCTCACCCTGCACCGTGCAACCTCCCCAGCCGCAGCATCTGCTCCTGTGGGCAGCTTCTCTGAGGGTAAAACTGAAGCAGCAGCTAAACTGTGCTGGAAAGTGACTGTCTCTGGAAAAAATGTTATTGCAGATCATGCCACAGACATGCTGGGATATATGTTTGCAGTGTATCTTAAAATATTTCGTGGATACTAAGCAGCAATTAGAGTCTTCCTTTGGAATCAATTCATTTCCTATCGCTGTGGTAGCAGGGAGGATCTTATTGAAACTCTAGGATTTTTAATATTATTACACTAAAGACTCTCTCAGTATCAGCATCTCCATGGGGGAGCATTAGCAGACTGTAATGTGTAACAACTTCTCCAGTTCAGGAAATCTTGTTGTATTTGTAATAGGGCATTTGGGGCATATATTATGTATGGGACATATATTTCTCATTTCCACCAGGCATCATCTTTCCTTCTCTCTAAATTACTCTCCAAATCAAAAAAAAAAAAAAGGCATTGTATTCCTTATCGCTCAAAATATATATATTTTTTTAATCTTTGGATCCAGCCGCCACTATTGGCCATCAGGGCTGTACATGGTAGAAGCTGGAAAGCCCTGGCTGAGCAGCAAGGGAAGAGAGCTGCAGTTCAGAACACCCAGTCGTGACCACGGTTCGCCAAGCACTGCTCTAACATGCTTTACTGGAGAGAAGCACCAGCCAGGGCAGGGGGAAGGTTTGTCCAGGGTTGTGTCCAGGAGTAACTGGAATGCCAGGATTCTGCTGTTGCAGAGCTTTGCTTTCCGGACAGGAGTACAAAACCACTAATGTGTACGTTGCTTTTCAGACAAACCTCTAAAACACGAACAGATCAAAGCTCATTGTGTTTCTGTTGGTGGTGAGCCTGACCACAGCAGGGTGAATGAAGAGCAAGGAGCTGCCACAACCCTGAGGATCAAACTCCAGAACCTCCCTGGTCCTGAGCTGCACCCAGCTTTGGAGGCACCTCCCCAGCTACAGACCAGCCGCAGCGGGGCCTGCCGAGCTCCCGCCTTCCACTGTGGGAGCCACAGGGGTGCAAAAATACCCTGGAGCCACCCGGGGAAGGACAGAGAAGGGCTGTTTGCTCAACTGCTCCTGCTCGGTTCAGCCTGGCTAAAGGGATGTACACAGAGTCCAAACAGGATGGAAGGAGCAGTTATCCAGGTGGGAGAAGAACAGGCTGAGCAGAGCTCCTCAAAAGGTGACCAATTCTGAGCAAAAAGAAAATGGGAGAGGGGGGAAAAAATCAGGACTATTTGGGAATTAGTGGTGTAGTTAAAGGCAGAATATCAGACAAGGAATCACCCTGTAAGAACAGGGATGGACCATCCATTAAATGCGTCACCCCTTCAGATCACACCTGATTTTGTCTGGGAAAAAGAGGAGAAGTGGGAGAAAATTTGGGTGACATCACCTGAGAGATCTTTCTCCTCTTGCAAGTCACAGAGGCCACATTTCCAACACAAAGGAAACCGTGGCCCCAAGCATGCAGCATGTTATGGAAAATAGTGAAGGGAAACAGGCTCTAGATCCAGGAGACCATCCTGCCTGGTCCCTGCCCTCAGGGAATGGCTGAGGAATGTCTGATAAGTGCTTTTAGGAGGGCTTTCAACTTGACCAGTGACAAAATCTCTCCAAACAGTACTTTATTGTCCTTGCTATTGTAAAGCTTTTCACCGTTATCTTTGCAGAATCTCTTGCTGTACTTCACACCCATCACTTCTTAGTCTAGCCACAAAGGATGGGGGAACAGCTTCCTGCCTCCTCTTGAATTCACCTACAAATTAACATGTCTTCTTACCTCCTTTATTTCATTCTTCACCCCAGGATTTTTTTTTCTTTAGCAGCTCTGACTGGTTCAGTCTTGCACCAAAGGCCGTTGATGCCAACCCCTACACCACCCTTGCTGCTCTCCAGATTATCATTGGTGACCTTCCTTGAGGTAAGGTGCTCCAAACCGACTGCAGGACAGCTGCAGGATTAGTTCATATGATTACGGCTACAGGCCATGCTCCTGTTCCAGGTTATGCTGTGATCTGCATCATCTGCTAATTTAATAAGAGTGTTCTCATTTTCACCACTGGCGTGCGATAACACTGAGCAGAACACGCCTCTGCAGACCCCCAGGTCAGGATCTCTCCCGTGCTGGGAGAGGACCACTGATGGCTTCTGGTTCCCCCTGAGCTCTCGGGTCCCTATTTCTTTAGTTTGCTCTTCAGGCCACGGTGAAAGAACATCACACTGAACACAAGGCAGCTCCCACAGCTGCTCAGCCCCCAGCCCCGGGATCTGTTTGCTCAGGAACACGAGCTTGCTTTGACACCGTTTGCCCCTGATCAGTCCCAGCAGCTGCTGCCCATCTCCCAGATGCGGTTTGTTTCAGGAGGAAGGCTGAGGTTATATTGACTGAATCACAGTGATTTCTCTCTTTTTCCACCTGGCTCAGGGCTGGGGCAGACCACCGCCCGGGAGACGCTGGTCAGAGGCTCCCACCGCGGGGAGGTCAGCAGACGAACCCTTTTCTCGGTAAAGTTTATTTTTCTGTGGCACGGGGCTCTCTGCCCTCTGCTCC
>NW_010121469.1:0-2210 GCF_000699245.1 Pterocles gutturalis
ATCAAGCCATTCATCACTATCCCTTGGACTCAGGAGTCCAGCCAATTGTCAAAAAACTTCATAGTCCATCTGTCCAATGTATTCCTCTGAATAAGATTGCTGTAGGACACAATGTCAGAATCCTTACTAGAGTTCACTTCTTTCTTCCCTCATTCCTCTATCTCTTTGTTTAATCAGAAGCAATGTATTTCAGCACAATTATATTTCCTTCCTCCTTTTCTTCACTTCATTAGTGTCCTGTAACTTTTGAGGGCTTCTTATGTTCTAAAAAGTTTCAGACAGGAAAAAGAGAAATGAAGTAAAAAAGGAAGAGGGGAAAAGATAACCAACAATTGAAAATTCATTCCATTTCAAAGTGAAAGTAATTTGTGAATTGTTAATGAAACTACTTGAAATCTAGTCAGCACTTTTTATTCTTTTCATGTTGTTTAGGTCACCTTGAATCTAGAGGAGTGAAAATCACACAGATTGCAACAAAATACATGACCATGTGGTTCATTGTGGGGGACGGTTGGGCTGCAGGCAGCTTTGACTTTGCTACACAGCTTTGCCCTTGAAGAGATAAACAACTTTGAGAAAGAAAGAAGCAAGCATAAGCAGAAAAACAGAACGAAGACATACCACAGAAGCTGCGTGGACTGCACGTGTTAAGAACAGGAGAACCAATCATTGTACTAGTATAGCCACACGCTTTGCTGTTGCTAACCAATGAAGAAAATGTAACTAGAGCGTGATGAAGGAGCAAGGGTATAAGAGGCAGAACAAAGCAATAAAGGCTCACCATAACAATCGGAATACGTTTCCATGAACTGATTTCTCAGGCCGCTACGACAATTGGTGACCCCGACGTGATCTCAAAAAAAGAGGCGAGATCCAGAGGACCACAGTAAGGAGACCGGTGGCAGCGGAGCCCAGCTGAACTATTTTACTCAGCGGGAGAGCTGAGAGTCCGGCCAGACAGAAACTGAAGGCACCTGGGGAGCAGATGAGCAACTGGGGACAAAAACCAAAATGGGTGCAGAAATATCAGCAGATATCTATTTTAAATATAATAATGCGCATACTAGAAAAAAGGGGCATTCAATATGAGGAGAAGGTAGTACGGACTTTACTAATACGGGATAGAAAACAGAGGGTTCCCCCGGAGTCTACTATGGCATTTGAAATGGACACATGGAAACAATTAGGTGGGTTGCTTTTTGATCATTCTTCAAGAGGGGACAAGATAGAGACATATTCCATGCCTACATAGCGATTAATAAAGGAGTCACTTATACAACTTAGGAGTGATCGCTCTGCAGCCTCCGTGGCTGTGGCAGCAGTTTCTCCCACTGCTCCGCCTCCCCCTCATGCCGACATGCTACTTCCAGAGACAAAAAAAACCCCTGATAAGCCCCTTACTTTCTTCAACTGCCCCCTGCCTGGTGAAGAGGACCGGAAAGAGAAGGAAAAGCAGACGAAAAAAGACAAGCAAGCGATGCATCCTAAGCAATCATAGCCATCCCAATTGAAGGAGGTGTCTAACCAGAATCTCTTTCAACTTCTTAAAGGCCTCATGGCAAGAAATTTATCAATGCCAACGTCCCTATTATATATTGCACGTTCGTAGTCAGAATCTTTAGAACAAATGAAGGTTGATCAAACTGTTGCCACAATAGCAGATGTCATGACAGGGCCAGCGGCTTCTGAAATATTTGAAAAACTAACTGTGCCACAACCCCCCCCACTTGCCAACTTGGGTCTGTCTGCCACCCTCCCGGTCTCTCTCTCTCTCTTAAATAATGGGATCAGGCCTTTCTAAGGAACAAAAGCTGTATATGTAAGTTTTAAAGCAGCTGCTGCAGGCTGACGAATTTTCAAAAAATTCGAACCATCAACTGCATAACTTCTTGCACTATATCCTGAAGCACAGGAACAGGCTGTCCCTATCTGTAGAAAGACAAAGTGTCCGAGAAGATGACCAGCCTGGCTAAATAAAGAACTTTTCCTGGGACTCAAGGAAAAAAGGAGAGTATACAATCTCTGAAAGAAGGGTCAGGCAACCCAAAAAGAGTACGGGGATCTTGCAAGGTCATGTAGAGTTAAAATTAGGAAGGCAAAAGCACAACTGGAACTCAACCTGGCTGCAGTGGTAAAAGATAATAAAAAATGTTTTTATACAAATAGAGTAACAACAAAAGAAGAGTTTTGGAGAATCTCCATCCCTTGTT
>NW_010121470.1:0-22930 GCF_000699245.1 Pterocles gutturalis
TGGGTTTTGAGATTTCATGGAGATGAGTATGCTTGATAGTGGGACACAAAGCCGATTCTCTGAACCCCCTTCTATTAAAAAAAAAAAAAGTATCTAATTAAAATTTTTCAGCTTACTATGTAGCACATTCAATTTCTTGATTTAGAAGACAACATGAATGCCAAGCTGTTGTTCCTATATATTTTAGGAATTCCTTTCCTGCTCTACCCACTTGCTTGACAGCTTCCAAGAGTGCAGACTCACAACATTCCTCATCAAAGAAAGCAACTTATTGCCTTCACCAAAGATTAGATACACAGAAAGACCAAGGTCTAGATATTTTGAAGTGGGATCTTGACAGAATTAGGGCAACTGAAACAGCTTCAAAAGCCCTCTTTGTTGTTATTGACACTTTTTTCCCAGTAAAACTCCCTTGAGATCTAAAGCTCTGTTTTTTTCATTTCACAGAATATTCATTTAGCACACCTACTGGGAAGGGCTCTTCTTAACCATGGGCCACTTTGCCACCTTTCACTGATGGGGAACAATCCATCTAAAGCCCGTTCATGGGAAAGAATCAAACAGTCACTGAACTGTTGCACTTGACAGAGCAAGGGCGTACACAGTTTATGCAATTTGTATTAAACAGTAACTAAAGTAAAATCCAATATTTAAAATAAAAATTTTGGACAATTCTATCAAATGAAGTAGAATTGCATCTGTTTAAGGAGTCACCCTCTCATGAGGTCATCAGCACACATAATCCCTCTGTATTATGTGCAAAATGCACCAATTTATGCTGCTGAGAGAAAATGAGCAAAATCACGCCAGATTAAACACCAATGAAAGACAAGCTATCCTCCACCTTGGGTCATTTTTTTTTTTTGCTGATGCATCTGATAATCAGTAACACTGCTGAGACTGCGACTATCAACTTCAATAAAGTCTCACAGCTTCAACCTCAGAAAGTCATGGCCTGGCATCCCCACCACCGCATATAAGTAAAAGGTTGTAGAGGAAAATTGTTACCTTTCAAGTAACAGCAGTTGTTCTACTAACAACCTCTGAAGAAAGCAGCACTGAGAGATAACATTAAGCTGATAGAAAATAGGTATGTCAAATTGGGCCAGCATGTCCTGAATTTTCCACATCCTTCCTCCTTCTTCTGACTCCTCACTTCAAACCTGAAAGTTCTTCCAAGAGTTTAGTGTAAATCAGGCATGCTTCATATAAAGATCAATATATGCCTGCAATAATAATATAATAAGAAAAATAATAAGGCAGTAAAAGACATGAACTACCAACATAATCAACTCCCTAATAGATTTGAAGTAAGCAAGTGAAACATGTCAAAGCCTTCATAGCCCAAACACCCTGCAGAGAAGCAGCACTGCGATTCTTCATTAATCTAGTGGAAAGTTTCAACCAGATTATTTTACCCAGCAATTTTAATGATTTCTGAATGCACAAATTCTGTTTTATCTACAATTTCTCTACTAAAATAGTTGTATAGATCATCAGGACAAAACAGATTTCCATGAAAATTACATGGGGCAGCACTGAAATAACTACACAGCCTTACAGAATTTATCTGTATTTTTAAAGTTTAGCTACATATTGAACAAAGTACTCTAAGTACCATGAAACAGTTTATGAACCCTATGGAAAAGATCTTTCTGTTGAACTGTTTTTCCCCCTGCAAAGCAAGGAACCTTGTGAGAAAGCACGTCCAAGAGGTCTGTGCCAGACCACCTACCGCCCTGTTTAACACATGCCAGGAGCTGCAGGATGCCAAGTGGGCCAGTGGGTTTCTCTACCCAGATGAACTGTTTGTGTCCCAGCAAGGGCAACAAGTTCAAGCACAAGACAAAGGACCATTTCATTTCTCCTGCTTTCCTGTTCCACTTTTGTGTCTGCCTGTGAGTCTCTGTTGTTCAAAGCAAATGATTAATTGGGCACTGGGGAGCTGTCAGGGTTATTTTTCTTAACGGATGGATTTTTTTAAGCTCAGATACTAAGCACTTTAAGATATTTGGGGTTTTTTCTTGAAATTTTATGTTCCCAAGTACATGGGTTTTTGGGGGCTTGGGGGTTTTTATTTGTTTGTGGGGGAGAGTTTAAAAGATTCTTTATCAGAATTTGCACTTGACAAAGCACATGAAAAGACAGTGAGCCCCTTCAATGTGTTAATAAGAACACTGCAGCCAAGTCCAGCTCCCTAACTACAGTACAATCCAAAACAATTATTTTCACTTCTTTAGAGAGTAGCAAAACTAGGTACCCACAGCACAAATGAGAGGAACAGTAGTGCTGCCACAATGTATGCCAGGCAGCTCACACCACCAAGAGGCTGTTTTGGCACTGAAAGAACCGCCAAAGTCTGGGCTGTTTGGACATGGCCTCTCTTCATGGCAGAAGTGGGCACAAGCTTCATTGCATGAAGACTGCTTGTTACCAAGCTTCTGCGTGCTGCTAAGACCTGGGTTAGACACATTTACCTCCTTCCCTTGCCTGTGGGCTGGCATAGGAGAGCTTTAAACAGACTCAAGGTTCGATTATTATTGTAGGGAAAATATCTTTATTGTGTACTCCTTCAAATCTGGCTTCTTCATAAGGTACAAGTTCTTCAGGACAGAAACAGATGCTTCTAGCACACATGGGCTGTCTTTGGAAGTGCCACTGGAATTTATCATCATTATGGGTAACAGAGCCTTTTCAAACGTCACTTCAGCCCTAAGCCAGAACAGTAAAGTACAACCAAAAGCCCAGAAGTGAAGCTCTCTGCCTACAGAAATCAACGAGAATTTTGTCCTTGACTTCACTGGAGCCAGGCTTTCATCCAGTGTGTTTGTACTTTAGGTTTCCCGTGGTGAATAAATAGAAATGAAAAGCTAAAATCCTGGCACCAGTGTTATGAGTCAGACAATCAAGTATGTGCAGTATGCATTGCTTCAGAAGAATCAGGCTTTTAGGGCATCAGTGTCCAGATACACAACCATGTGAAATCGTTGAGCTAGACAACACGACTTCTTTAGCAGGAGCAACAACCTCCTGCATGTTTTCTTTTGCAGACAGGAAGTCAACAGGGTTATCAGGCTCAAAGAAGTTTTGCAGATACAGAGTTGCTCTGGGAAGCATACAGGGCTGTTCAGTATGCTGGGGAATGAGAGGTATGGAAAGAATATTGCCAAAGCTGGGACAGCCCTTGTCAAAAGCTGTGATGTGAAAGCAACATTCCATGAAATGAGATTTTGCTGTTTTATAACCCCAAGCCAGAGTGGTATTTGGTCCCAAGTGAGAATTTTTCCCCATAGCCCAGCTGAAAGATTCTGTCCTTTGTAAGTACATACAGTGCTACGCTGAAAAGAGAAATATAACTTTTACAATTGTTAATAATCATCGTGGCTTTATTAAACATGTGTTTGTCACATCGGTCACAATGTTCACATTTATTGAGTTGTTTGATGCTACGTTGTAATGTTCCATTAAGAACATCTGACTGGAAAAAAATTAATCAAAGACTAAGTGAGGCTAGTATTAAAAAAAAAAACAAACTCTCTTAAATTCTTTTATGGTGCTCCTTTTATTGTTTGGTCTGTCCTTTATCTGTTAACATGTTGGAGAAATTACAGCATTCCCACTATGTATAAATGTCTGTATTTTTTTTCTTTTTTAAACACACTCGCAGCATGCTTTTTGTCTCTATATACGTGCACACAGGTACCAACCATCCCAGCTTCAGGCACCCAAAGTCACTGGCCATTTTGGAAAAAAACCTGGAGCAAAGGAAAAAATCAAACAAGGTGCAGAGCTACCACATTTCTAGGATCTGTAAAACCAGAAACATTCTTCTGATTGCCCTTTATAGCTTCTTTCTTTTCACATGCAAAATAGCACCCCCCCTGCTTTGTAAGAAGCATGAAGGTGAGATACCATTAAAAGCAGGTTATGCTGGCATCCAGCAGTTCTAATGGTAGGAGTTTTTCCTCTTTTCTCTATTTTTTTTAATAGATTGAAGGTCTGGTTCTCTGCAAAATTACAAGTCTGTGGCATACAATTCTTTTTGCCAAGTGTCTTTGAAGATGACCAGTCATCTGGGAGCCACTTCCTTCTTCAATGCCCTTCCTCCAGGAGGTGCATCTATAGAGCTGTCACAGTGCTGCATGCACACCTGCACCACACTCAGCACAGCTCACAAATACCAAAGTGCGGGCTAGAGAGGCAAGACCTGCCCGAGCTTACTCTACTACAGTTGCCACCGGGAAATCCCATGTTCTCCATGTGCTGCTTTAAGACCCCTTCAGGGAGATGAGTCAGAAGTCCCAGAGCTTTTCCTTCTTCAGGTCACCCCCAATTCCCACTCTTTTCCTCCCCCCCTCTGCAGGGAAGTCGAGTCTGTGGCGCACAGACTTCCCATGTCTGCAGTTGCTCATATTCCCTTGTTGTGGTTTCTTAGGAGCATTCTTGAACCGTGAACTTGTTGATCTTCCTGATTAGAGCAGGGGAGCCAGTCCAAGTGCGGAGTATTCCCCCCTCCATGGGGACAGACACAGTTCAGCTGGTTTGCATGTGGAGCCTGAACTCCAGAGAAGGGCTGAAGCTAGAAGCAGCTGCTGATACTATCACAGCAGGACGCTAACTGCACATTTTCATGTAAAGACATCATCACTTCAGAGTTCTCTGCTAACAATCCCAACAGCTGCCTTTCTGGCTTTGTTGACGCAGATACCCCAGAGTGAGATATATGGATGCTGTGCCCTCTTCCTTCCTTCAGATTCCTTTTAATATCCATTTAATCATCTTTACTGGTTTTCTCTTTATTCCAAATGATGATTTCAAGCAGCTCAGTCAGCTGCATACATTACTTTTCAAGGGAAAGATATGTATGTGCACAGTTAGGAAGCTGTTCCCTGACCAGCTCGAGGGCTGAACATCCAGTGAACAGTATGGACACCAGTGCAGCTCAGGGACTCAGCTTCAGCTCTTGATTCATGTTGGATACGTTGACATGGTATCCAACAGACAGGCAGGAGTTTGTTCTACCTACATTCAGGTCCAGACAGCCCCAAGCCCCTTTGAACCTAGCATGGCAGAGCTTTTGCAGGTACTCACTTTTGCCCAAGTTGATGAGGTCTGCAGAATGCTAGTCTGCACAGAGTTCTGCTAGTTCAGGCACAGAGTCCAAAACTGTTGTGTGTCTTTGGGTCAGTGCAATGCATGTGTTGACAAGTTCATGTTTTCCCATGTAGGCATAATCTTAAATACTCAGCAAAACTGCAACCCAGGTCCTCACTGTTCCTTTGGTTCTCTTGATAATTTTAAGGTTACTACAGTTTGTTTTGAAATTGCTATGGTGATTACCTAGGCATTCATGTTTCCCTGCAAAAAGACCATGTAGGCATAATCTTAAATACTCAGCAAAACTGCAACCCAGGTCCTCACTGTTCCTTTGGTTCTCTTGATAATTTTAAGGTTACTACAGTTTGTTTTGAAATTGCTATGGTGATTACCTAGGCAGGTGTCTGATTCAGATGATTTATTTTAAAACGATCAGCCCAAGGTAACATTATATTCCCATCTAGAATTAGTGTTTGTAAATTGTGCTTACCAAGCTTCCAGCTGTACGCTACCTCCTGCACTTCTCACAGACCTCCCAGGCTCTCAGGGAGGGGCAGCAGCTGCCATGGCCCTGGGCATTGGTGGCTGTTCTGATGGAGATGCTGATGCTGAGGCATTGGTTCTTCCTGAAGAGATTTTGGTTAAATGTTAGGAGAGAAAGAAAACTCGCTGTCCTCAACAGGGCAGGGGAAGAAGACACAATGGAAAACTTGTGGGCCGAGATAAAGACAGGCAGGTCACTTACCAACTGAAGCCATAGGCAAAACAGACCTTTTTTTGAAAAGTAATTTGATATATTGCCAATTACAATAGATTTGGAAACTGATAACAAATTAAAACACCTTTCACCCACCCTACCCCCTTCTCCACAGGTTCAGTTTCACCCCTCACTCCTCTGCTTCCCCCGCAACCCCGAGCAGTGCAGGGAGAGAGGGAACGGAGGGGCTGTGGCCAGCCCATAACAACTCCTCTCTGACACTCTTCCCTCCTCACCCTTTTCACATCTTCCACACGGGTCTTCCCTGTGCTGCAGCTCCTGCCAGAACCATCCCCTGCTCCAGCACGGGGGTCTCCGGGGCTGAGGTGCTGGTCTCTGCTTTGGTGGGCTCCTCTCCACAGGATGCAGGGAAACATCTCCTCCTTCCCTGGCCCGCGTGTCCACAGGGCTGCTTCCTCACACTCTCCCTCATCCTCACTGCCTGTGTGGCATTTTGCCCCTTTTTAAAACATGTTTTTCACAGAGGCACCAGCAGTGTGGCCGGCAGGCCTGCCTGGGCCAGCTGGAGCTGACTGTGTCCAGCCCCGGCCTCTCCTCAGAGAGGCTCCACTACCCAGACCTTGCCACCTACACCCAGCACACACTTTTATAGACTTTATTCAAAATGAGGGGCTATTTTTTTTGTTTTTTTTTTTTAAAAACAGATGAGTCTTTGCCCCTGAAGCACAACCATTCTGTACAAATGGAAATGCCCATGAGGCTCCTCATTAAACAGCAGGACAACACCCCCACCGCAGGTCAGACACCCGAGCAGCACATCCAGAGCCTGGCCCTACATCTCAGCTCAATTTGGCTTTTGCCAAAGTCTGTAGCCAGCGGCCTCTGTTCCACAGAAACACCGACTCCCTGCTCTGACGCAAGGGAAATTAGGACACGTTGACTCCTGCAAGAGTCTACGGACAACACACGACACATCCCATCCCGAGCGGCGATGAATAACGCCGCATTCGTCTTCCACATGGAGCACGTCGCGGCGTCGCCAGCTCTCACCCCAGCAGCTGGTGAGTCAGCAGTCCGGGACGTCCCGAGCTGCCGTTGCGGCAGCACATGCTCACACAAGTTAGACTACTATTTAAGGTCATTCCTAGCTTCTGCGTGGCCCTAGGCCAAATCATATTCGCAGGGCTGTAGCCAACTCCTCCCCCGTGCAATGATCCCCTCACAAGCAGTACGCAATCACTTCCTCTGCACATCCCCAGTGCTCCAGGCTGGGGTGGCTTCCTCCTCCTCTGCCACCTCTGCACGGTGCTCCTGGGGAACACGGGACACCTTTCTCCCAGAAACACAGCTGGAGCTTCACTTTCTGGGCCAGGAAGTCAGGGAAATCACTCACTCATGCAGCTGGGGCTGTACTCAGACCACAAATGGGGAGCTTTGGGCCTGCTATGAGGTTTCGTTTAGCATTTAAAGAATTGTTTTTATGTGACTGTGCATCCAGTAATAAGTTTTCAGAATAGTTCAATCTCTTGTTCCCCATAAATCACACAGGCTTTCTGAGTAATCCTGCCTGGGCGAATATACTAGCTCTGACCCAGGGATACTGCCCGGATGAACATAATTGAGGTTTTGCCTCAAGGTCAGACAAGAATACCTCATTCATTGCAGTGAAGCACGTTTGAAGATATAGGGTGACCTTTCCCACCCTTCTTTTACAAGGGCAGAGGTAGACGGGATTTTAATATCAGTCTCAATCATGTCTTTTTTGCAGAGCACACCTTGTATTTGTTATCAGTTCAGTGTTATCCCAATTGCTAACAATATTACAGTGCAAAAAAAAAAAAAAAAAACCCAACAACAACATGAAATACTTAACTGTGACTATTGGAACGGTGGAAAACTTTAGCTGAGGAAGACAGGTGATCCACAGTCCTTTCAGGCCATTCTTCTTCACCTGGAAAACTCCAACATCAGTCCTGCTCTACAGGAGCGTCACAAAGCAAAACACTTTCAAGTTTAGGAGATGCTGCTTTGAGATCATCAGACCCAATGGGATTTATACCTCGATTTCAGAGCAAGAAAAGCAGGGAAATTTCTAAGCAAGCTGAAAAATACCACTTCAAATTCCACTTCTGTCTCATTTATACTTTTTCAATTCCATTTATGTCAACACTTCATTTACCCCTAATCTGTTCACCTCTCTAGCCGCAGCTGAGGTGAGAACCTTCAGATTTAGAATAAAAATCTTCAAAGAACTAGGTAAATAAGGACAGGTTCTTGATCCTATGCCCAGCCATTTGGGATTACTGAGAAATGCAAACACTTCATTAATTATCACCGTAACAAAGGAGGTCTCTCATAAGGTTTTGCAGGGAGAAGCCAGTATGTCAAACAACAGATCACTAAGATATTAAAAATGACTAGGAGAGAGGTGGAGCCTGAAGAAAATCCAGAGTTTAATTCTGGACCGAAAGGAGATGCTTATCTCCAGAACAGTCTCTTAGAGAGCATGGAAGCAGGTGAATCCCATCTCACCCAAAAATCCAGAAGATAACAAGCAGCGCTATCCTCTTCAGCTCAAAGCCAACAGCTAAAGCCATTTAGGGTGAAGGAGACGTAGGACCACGACCCAGCTTTGCTGGATTTCAAGCAAGGATGGGAACCCCCGAGTCAAAGCTCCCACAACAGTTATTAATTACCAGCTGGCATTCTCTCAGCTTCTCCTCATGAACCTCCTCTGCTTTGTGTCACTAGCTAAATGTTTCTTGGAGAAAGGACAGGAAGCTGTTCCCATATCTGTATCATATTTGATATCAAATGGAGCAACTTGGACTGGGGGAGCAACTCACCCCAGACTGGGTGAGCACCCAGGCTGGCAGCTGCGTGAGAGCATAAAGAATAACCTCAGTGCCTATGCAGTGGATTTACATGCTCAGAGGGACAGCAGGGTACCCAAGGTCCTATAGTCAATCTTCCTGTCCTCCCTGGAAAGGTAAGATCAAGTCCTCTTGAATGTACAAAGTCAGCTTTCTCAAGATTACACAATTATAGGTGTAAGAGTGGAGGAATAATCCATCCTACTTGTAACCATATCAAGATTCTAAGAAATATCCATATAGTAGACATTTTAAATTCTTATTTCATATAAGAATGTGTGTGAAATGTGTGTCCTTGATGCCATTCAAAACAGAGCAGGTAAAAATGGAACAGAAAATTCTGTTATCATAAAGCCTCTTCTTTTATGTTGCTCCTCATAACTAGAAAAGGATAGTGAACTGCCTTTAAGTTTCTAGTTGGGGCAGCACTTCAGAAACAACAAAGCAACAATAATATTGCTGCTGTATATCACTATGCTAGATTTTTACAGAGTTTATTTCTTAATAAGATGTTGATTAATTTGTAAATTAGGAACATGTTTGTTTTGTGAAATCTCCTTTTACACGCCAGTCCAACATCAAATGCAGAAAGCTGAATCGTGGCTTGCTTACCAAGAAGAGGCGATCCTCTTTAATTCAAAAGAAAGGTGTTTTGTCTAAGTTTTAGTTGGTTTTTTTTTTCCCCAGCATATGACAAGTGTGCCAAGAACATACAAATAAAATACACACAATAAGTACTTCAGAAAAATAAAAAGCCAAGATTTGATTTGAATTTAGGACGACTATAAGGAGGTGATTCTTTCTGAACTCGTTACGTCACTCAAACTAGTTCCATAGTCAGCAACTGCAAACCCTACTCAAAGCAAGCCGCACACACTTATGTTTGCTTCCACAACTAGAGAAACAATGAGCAACAACTAGATCAGGCACTTTCCCTAGCGTTAGCCACCAACCCTTATTTCATTGAGAAAACAGCCTTATGTTTAGTAGCAATAGTGACTTATTCAGAACCTCCTACTGGTTTTTCTCCATCAGTACTGGCCCTGCTGCCTCAGGAACGCACATAGCTGCAAGACTGAGCTGCAGCAGAACTGGAAAACTGCTCAAAGATGCAAGATATACCATGAAAGTTCATCATGAGGTGTATACAGCTAGGTGCCTTCAGCAGCTAGATGCACTATTTCAAGTAATTTATAATGTAAAGCACAAGAATCTGCAGATTGCTTAACAGGGCCCAGGAAAGCGTCTTAAAGGACAGTGAAAACTAGTTGAGTTTCTTGTAAGCTTCTATTATAGTTGAACTGAAAGGCTGACAAAGAAAAATTGGTGCATTCTGGACAAAATATTAGCTCTGGAAAAGACAGCAAGTTGCAAAACAAGCCTTATGGAAACCTTAGTGACACTAGAGGCAGCTTCTGGTTGGCAAAATGGATAGCACAGCTCTTTGCAGCGCTCACCACCTGCTCATGCTGTGACACTCGGTGCAATTAGGCAGAACAAACTACTGGAGGGAACGGAGAGAAGACAAGTAGGAAAACATGCATTTCAGGAAACAGAAAGACAAAGTGATGTTTATCACTCATAAATTAAACTTGGAGACAAAGTGACTTAACAGCATGCACATTAAGCCAGACTTCTATTCTCACAAAAATGGAAAAAATTGCTTCCAGTAAAGTTTTACTTTAAAAAGGCTAGTTATCAAAGTCACTTTTGGGAAGATTAAGCAAAGGCTGCCCCTACCATGACTTGCAGTGCAGTTTTTCAAGAGCCTGAGTTCTGTCTGGTGTTGGCTCATACCTATAAAATGGCTCCATTCAAACTCAGAAAAGCAGAACTCATCTTTCTTCTTATTCATTGCTGATACTGTTCAAGAGCTCAAGGACCATTTACATTTATAGTGACTGTAAATAATGCACTTGTTTTGGTATGAGGGGAACAACCCTAAAACTTTTCTTAAATAAGATTTTTTTTTTTTTTTATCCACACATTTTTAGAAGGGATAACATTACTTCATCTTTCCCTGCGTTGTCCCATGTGGTTGCTAATCCTTCTCCAAATTTTGCTTTGACACAAGAATGAAAGTGTAAGGGTGCTCTGGCATGCCTATGCACCATACCCTCTTCTCCTAAATGGAATGTTCTTGGTTATTAAAGCAAAAAACGTCTTGCCTTAATCATCCAGCCTCATTTCCATTGTTAGGCAATTAGGAACATGTAACTTTCCAGCAAGGGATGCACACTCCGTCTCAATTTTAATTGGATCCATACATTCATAAAGAGCATCTTTCACCCCAAACCATGCTTCAGACCTGATGGTTTTCTGACTTCTGGAGAATCCTGCAATTTATTTTGACTTCCTTTGTATACTTGGGAATTTTTCCTATTTCATAACAATGGCGATAAAACCAACAATAGTGTTGCAACACTCAAGTTATTCTGCAAAATACCTCGAAACTTAAAAATATTTAAAATAAATCAGTCCAATGTTATTCTCCGAAATGTTCTGCACATTTTCTAGCTCAGAGCACGGCTTTGGCCCTTTCTTCCATATGAGGCATACAAAAATGATTTGCAGTGGTGATATACGTCACTGCAAATTTCTCAGAGTCCTACTCAGTTCTAAAGTCAGGCCAACATGAAGATGCTTAACACATTACAGCATCGGGGCTAAAACGAGTCAGTGCCACATCTGCACGGGACAGCAGGCTGCTTAGTGCAGTTAGGACGGGAATCTCACCGACATTTCAACTTCTCTGGGATTGTAAGTGGGATGTTGGAAGGAGGGTAACTCATGTCTGCCATCCACTTTCAAACCAGTAATATGAGGCAATCCCAACACAGATGAAAATCAAGCCCGAGGTGCTGTATTCCAGTAGCTAAATCAGAGAAACATGGTCAGAGCTACCACCACCGTCACTGCAGTGAATGTCAGACTGGGTTATCAAGGCAACAGGGCACTAGTCACCGTATTCACAATATCTCACATGTGCTCTGTAGCATGTTCTGGAACTTGAAGCAACAACAGAACATTTCATGACAAAAGCTGACTGGAAAAAAAAATAAAATCCATTTTATAAACAAAGGTAAAATTTTAAAGGGATATTTTGGTGAAAGTTCATGACAAAAAAAAAAAAAATCGACAAGCAATCAAGAGCTCTTTGCACAGCATCCTGCCCTGGGAATTCAGTGCTCTTAATTGCCATTTTACATTGATCATCCTTTTTTTTTTCCCCCACTAGCAGGGAAGAAAACAAGTCTCATCTTGTACTCAAGAGCAAAGTGGATCTGAATGTCTAGACCGACTACAAGTTCTGACAGGATGCTATCAGATTTGTTTCAGTTTCTTATTTTCCTTGAAAAGAGGTAACTCGAAACCACAATATTTTTCACTCCCTGGATTCAGAGTGTCTCCCCAGGAAAGTCTGCTATCCAAACATCTTGACTTGTAAACAAACAAGTTCAGACCATAGCTGTTTGCACTATAGGAGAAGAAATGATTGCTTCAGTACATAGTCGTCTGCTGCAAAACAAACCACTACAAATATAACCAGAGCCATATTCACCCTTTGGGCTCCACTGGATAAACAACAAGAACTCAGCAAAGCCAAGCTCTCTGCCATCAGTACTTCTGTCAGCAAACTCCTGTCGGCACAGGCGTTATCGGAGAAGGTTCATGTTTTAGGCTTTGATCTGTATCACAACAACAACCGCTACGCCCTGCCTAGGTGCCTTTAACGGATGACTTACCTAGAAGATGGGCTGCTTTAGCATGCTAACTTGCAAAACACCCTGGCAGATGGGAGAGGATTATCTCTTCCCAAACCTCACTCATCACTAGTACTGGTTTTCTGCTACTTCTTTTAAAGACAGCCTCCAGTGGCAATCAAAGCACAATTTTGCTTGGCCAACTGTGCACCGTGCTCACAGAGCCTCCCATGGGAAAACCAGACTCTTTGCCTTTCTAAAGCCTTTGCTGACCTTTCTCAGAAGGCTGTGGCAGCTACTTTTTGAAGACTTCTGAGGAAGAGAGGAGAACTCAATCACCACAAAGTATTTTTCTTATTATTTCTCAGCTATTTCCCCATTACAGTTAATCAAAGACTCTGGGGAACCCACCCTGAGGCAGGCAGTGTTGCAGGTGGTGACTGATTTCAGGA
Organism: Pterocles gutturalis; assembly: GCF_000699245.1. Lineage (NCBI taxonomy): Eukaryota > Metazoa > Chordata > Aves > Pterocliformes > Pteroclidae > Pterocles > Pterocles gutturalis. The sequence goes on from NW_010121470.1 coordinate 12,845, forward strand.
GAATCTGCTGTAGCTCAGCCCTGTCTCCCCTTTAGCCGATCACTTACAATAAGAAAGCAGCAACCAAGCCAGCATGCAAGGGCAGCTTTTCAGGAAAGCAGCTCCTAACCTACAGCTTACTTGCCTCTGAGCAGACAGGCAAGAAACCACAACTTTCCTACGAAACCCCTAAAATCTAAGTGTTGCTAAATAGGACATTTTTCTTAGGAAACTCAGTGGGTAATTAGCTTTACAAACCCTTTAGTTGTCTGGTTTTCAGTTTGCTCCATAATTATGTTTGGTGAAAAAGCTGCAGCCAGGCAGCAGCTCCCCACTTGCCTTGTCCTGCCTGTTGTGCTTGGGTTAAAACAACCTAACGAGAGGTACCGAATCCAGCCAGGGAGACCAGGGTTTCACTGTCACCTGCTTGCCAGAGAATGGCCTGAAACTCAGGGACCAGTGAGCTTCTCCTCAGCTTTGCCATGCCATGCTGGCTTTTTCCTCAATTACGTTCCCTGCAGACGTGTTTATGCTTTCCTGCCCTTTGTCGGGTATGAATGTTAAGCAATTCCCCCCCCCTTAAGGAAAAATTAGTCAGGAGTTTCTGTAAATGCTCCCCATCACTGTACTCATAATTAGTTTGTACACAATGCAGTATTTCAACCGTGAAGCTACTTTTCCAGGGAACACTTTTGAGGTGTTTGCTTTAACAACACTAATTCCTGCAAAAGCTATCAACTATCTGCTGCGATCCTGCTCCCTCCTGAAATATTTTTTCTGTTAAAGACATTACTGTCTCACAGGAAATCATTACCTTCCATGCATACACTACCTACTTCATACTTTTCGGTCACATTGCTATCAAAAGTAAAACTCAAAATATGGCTAAACTGGGATGATCATTACCTGTTTGTATAGGCACCGACCACACAGAGACAACCCCTTTGGCATAGGCTGGAAAATGCAAACACACTAGAACTGCCTTGTTTCTTTTAAAAATAGCATTGAATAAAGGGCTCCTTCATTTCAGGCAACTACCTAGGAAATCAGAGTATTTTGAGACCCATTCCTTCGGACTACCTGCTAACATCTCCATTTCATTCAGAGAGCTGCCTTGGGTTTGTGCAGCAAGGAATGAAATTCCCCCCTTCCCAGCAGGAAAAGAAACAGCGGTATCCAAAGATTAACCAAAGGAAGCCACAAAGGAAGCCTGAAAGCACACACAGAACCCTGTACAGCCTCGCAGTGGTGGGCTTCACGTACATTGCCTGTGCTGCCAGTCCTTACCAACACAGACTGTTCTACTTCCCCTCCTTACCTACGTTGCTTCTGGGCAGGGGAGTGGTAGAGAACATACTCAGAGCAAGATGCAGCTCCATGTCAGTAACAGTCTATAACCAACACAATTACGTTTCCTACACAGAACAGAGATTCTAAAAACCAGCCTAAACTTCAGAGATGGATCCAAAACCTTTCTATGAATATTCATTCATCCAGATGCGTAAACATAATTTATTTTATCGTGGATACTTGTAAGTATATACCAATTTTACTATTTTTGTGAGAAAGAAGATGGCAGATAACTCTCTTTTTTGTTTTCAACCATTTGCCCAGAATTTTGTGGATATATCACAGAAATAGGGAATGCAAGTGCATTACCAACCTTACAACACACGTGTGGCAAACCCTGTTTAAAAATCCTGCCTTATAATTGAATTAGGTCATATCTGCATGGACTGAGGCAGTTTCCAACTCATACTCTGAGCGGGTCAGACATGTAGTAACCATTTGAAGAGGACACAGAGCACAGAGGCCTGCCTCTCGGCTGATACGGATCTGACCTGGCTCACATCAGGCTTTCTTAGAGCACAAGAAGTGCACATAAGGTCTGTCTGCACCGTCATTGAAAACATGCCCTTGACTCCAACACCACTTGTAGAAAATTGTTCTACTCTTTGCTGTTTTGTCCATGACATGCTATTCCTCCTTTGTAAAGGAGAAGTATTCTCAGGTGTAATGAAGGTAAGACAGAGGAAGAGGAGAAGGAGGAGGAAGGAAGAGACTGGGGAAAAGATGAGGTAGAAACAGATGAGACACAAGCTTTATTGAGAAGTAAAATATACAAGGAGACTGAGACCTTGGTCCGATGCGAGACTCTGTAAGAGTATACATAGTCTGAAAATGTAACTGGAGAGCTGTTTCCGACGGGCCTGATTCTGGATGGTGACATCCTAATGGACAGGCTGGCATCTGGAGGGGACACCTGGCAAAGGCTTAGGGAGCCAAGCAGACACAGAGGTTTTTTTTTAGAGAGTCTTTTAGGGAAGAGGAAACATTCTAGACCGCAGGGGGAAAGAGAAGACATTCAGAAGTGAGAGCTGAGGTGTTATAAACAGACAGGTCCGAGGGACAGTCTCACCATTGTTCACTGAAAGACAGAAGTAAAATGATGTATTGAATCATTTGTGAGACACAAAGGTGGCATAAAGGCCAACAGCAAATCTTTACTCTTAAATCTGTCGTTAGGTACTTTACACATCAAAAAGGCTCCAAGGGAAAAAACAGTGCCACGTACAGTGGGATGCTGCATTGACCTTTTAACACTTCCACTCAGGCTTACCTTCTGTTCTTCTGGCATGTTGGCAGGACTGGGTTTCAGGAGAGCTAGCTCTCTTCTCCCTACAACACTGCAACTCCCATCAACATCTCTAACTCCACCACACATCTGGCAAACAAATATAAACTTTTGTGGATAAATCACTTGATGCCAAGACCAGTAACTGATTTACAGTTTAAAACACTTCATCCCACCCACTGCAACATAAGCCGGTCTGCAAAGTTATGCCAGCTCTTGAAGATATCACAGTTCAAAGTAGTCTGAGGACAGATATAGAGAATAAACCAGATTCTTTAAGAAGTTCTACACTAGAGAGACAACACTGCAAACAACTGCCCCACCTTTATTAAGTACTACGCCACAGATTGTTTCTGCCACCTTGCAGTCTCTGCAAATCTGTTTCACTAATGAAATCCCTTCCCAGTGCAGTGTTGGCCTCAGCTGAAATACGTTCACCTATTTTTTTCCCTAGCTATACACAATTACAGCAAGCTAGAGAAGCAGCATCTGACTTCTCAGCTTAAGAAGTAAGGACAAGTCCCCTTTTCAATCTCCTCCATCAAGAAAAATCAATCTCCACTAAATAGAAAAAACAGTAAGCCCATAAATCCCTGCCCCTACAGTTTCTAGGAGACAGAACAGGATTTTAAAAAGTTTCTTACAAATATCACAAGTCAACAATATTAATCACTGTATTGCAACATCAATGGCTCATTGATTAAAAGAAACATTTGTTCTCATGCAGAACATATTTAACATCCTTTGTGTCTATCATTGTGAAATGGAGAAAAAAAACCCTAATGGTCAAACTTTCATTACCTCTCTGTTTTTAGTACTCCCTCCCCTCTCTCATGTTCATGTAATTTGTGCCTTCATTCCATCTCCCTTCTTTGGGCCTCAGGGCACTCATCTAACTTCTCTGTCAGTTTTGCAGCTTTAGGTCAGAAATTTTGGATCCCCATAGGAATGAGAAGATATCCGGTAATGACTGTGAGGCAGTGTGTTCAATAACAGAAGAGGCAAAAGGCAGCTCTTCTTACGAGACAGATAGAATTTATCTAATTTTGAGGAAACAGAGGTTAGATGTCTTGCCCAGGGCTTCAGTGAGTCATTCCAAAGCCAGAGGTTGGACCAGGGAGCCCTGAGCTCTTGCTCCTTTGCTCTAATCAATTAAGCACTTTTCCCCTGCAGGATTTATTTCCTCTTTCATGACTGATGACTCAGCTGCCGTCTGAGGAGGGCATTATACACTGCTTCATGATGAGAGACTAATTCCTCCTCAACACATGCTGTCGGGTATAACATGACCCAATGTTACTGAGATAATCAGCCCATTGTCTCAGTATGTTAATTGAGACAAATGGGGTAATGAGTCATGTTTAGGTGTCTGCTTCAGTGTTTCCTCTTTGTTTTCTCCTCCTGAGATTAATGCCTTCATTCCTTGGAGGTGACTGCTGATGTTCTTCCTCTCTGAGCACTGCTGCTGGGATACTGCGTGTGCCTGTGCTATCTCATTTGCAAAATATTCCGCTTATTCAGATTTGCTATTTTTATAGTCTTTGGGGAATTCTTTTTCCCTGCCAACTGTTTTTTGAGGTTAAAAGCAAATGAGAAGAGTGGAATCAAAACAACTTTCCTTTCACTCTCTACTTTACACTTGAATCAAAAATGTGAACCCATTATTTATAAGCTTCACCATTTGAGATGATGGTTAAATGATTTTGTCAGCCGAACATTAATCAGTTGTTAATCAGGAGGATTTCTGTCTGAGCGCTCAATATGGAGGACAGGGACCTTCACTCACAGGGCCACGGATGGAGGAGCAGAGGGCAAACAGTAGTACCCAGCTTCTTTACAGCAGGGTCCCGGTATTTGATATTTGCCATGTTCCTGTTTTCACCTTTGCAGGGGAGTCAGTTCCACACAACCAGCTGCTTGAGAAGACAACACCGAAATCATTCCTTCAGAGAGCAAACTCCCAGCTCCCAGAGCTGAAACCACAAGCTGTTAAATGGATTGCTCAAACTTGGGATTCCCTACTTTCTTTCCTCTATTAATCTCAATAGGTTGCAATCAAAGCACAGCAAAAGGATTACCTTTGACTTCCCGAGCTGTGCCTTAGGCAGCTATCTGAGCGTTGTTTCTCCCCAGCTGGCACAGCCCAGAACAGCAAAGGGAGTGAGCGAGTCACTGGGGCTCTTACCCACGTACTGGACCAGTGGTCATTCCCTTTGCTTGCACTCACTGAAGGCCCATCTAAACACCCTCTGCAAGCAGCCACAGGCTTCTGCCCGTGTTTGAGGCTGGCTAGACATGAGCCCTCTCACACACCCGCCAAAGCCCCACACCAGCACGGCTGCACGGCTTCCAGACAGAGGCCAGCTCACACACAGGTGGCTTAAGCAGGCATGTAAATACATGTATAAAACCATAAAGACAGGCTCTGCATTTCTTCAAACAGATCTGTTTCTCTGTTTCAAAATCTCCCCAAGCGGGGGAAAGGAAATAGCCCTGACACAGACCCTTGCAATTTTTCTAAGGGCTATACAATCACATATCATTGGAGAGCATTCAGCAGACATGAGTGAATGCAACACTTGCATGTTTTCCCTCAGCTTGCTGCCAGTGGTTAGAGGTGAACAACTCGTCCTCTCAAAACAAAATATTGTTTAGTGCTCACAGCAGATGCTAAACATAATATTAAAGCTCTAGGATTTTTGTCATAGTAAAGGCTTTGAAAGAATGCCTCCTATTCAGTAGAAATTAAAATCATCCCTAAGATATCCACTGTGAATTAAGCCAAAGTATGGACAGAAAAAAACTAAAATATCCCACAGAGCTGCACTGTAACCATCCATGGTCATACTCAGCATCAGTAAATTACTGCATATCAGATATGGCCACAAGGGAGTTTAGCAAAAGCTGTTGAAGGATTTAAGAAAAGGGCACAAGCCTGTGTATAGACAAAACTCAAAGCAGGGCTAGTGAAGTCAATACAGTGGAATTTATTGCTAAATGCAGTAGAAAAAAAAATTGTGAAAAATTGGCTCTTTTGAAAACTTCTAAAAAATTACCACGCTAGCCTTTGCAAGATCACATATCTCAGAAACATCCATGTCTCTACCAACCCATCTGCAGGTGGCCTTTCCCTGGGGGGTCCCTCAAATGCAGCAGGATGGCGTCAGCCGCACACCAGACAGTAGATAGATGCTCATAATAGGATATGATCCGTCTGGAGGCTGCTGGGGTACAGCTGACATCACTTTACAAGCAGCAAAACACAGCTCTGTGCTTTGCGCTCTCAGTTGAGACAGGTTAGAGGAAGGCAGCACCATCAAAGGGGAACAGAGAACTCGTACATTTGGATGTGAACAGCAGTTAATGACGAGGCAGCACATTAGTGATCTATTTTTACACAACTTTGTTCATCAGGATTGTGTGAAGGTGTTAAAAGCTGGATGTAGGGACAAAGCTTGGTCCCAAAAGAGAACCTTAATCCTTTAGCAAGGTGCATCCTGCTCCTCCCCTCCATGAGGCAGGATATACCCCTTGGGGACAAAGACAGAAGCTGCCACTTGGGTGTCTTTCAGCTGGCCGCAAGCACATGGTTTCTGTTACGCCCTTCATAACTGATTAAATTCCAGACTTGTTTGGATTTTGTTTCCAGCCTGGAAATACAATTCATAAACACAATGCAATCACATTCCAAACAAGTTCTGATGAAGAAGTTTGTTTCCTAGTGAGTGGTTAAAATGCCACCAAAATATTTGGTTGTCACTGGAAAGAAAGGTATTCTCTGCTGGGCTAGCTAAAATTGAGTGACAGCTTTATGGGTTCTTTCTAAATGTTTACATAAGGATATGTCAGAAAGTTCAGACTGAAACAAGAAGAAATCACTTTTTTCCCCTCTCCATCGCAGCTTTCTGTAATTTCCATATGACTCTTCAAGGCTGATCCTCTCTCAGGGCCATAAATACCCAAGGGAAGCTCTAAATATCCAGACACTACAAAGATTTTTTTTTTATTTGCAAGAATATTATTCAGCTGGTGTTTTTGTGTAGTAGATGAGAGAGACTAAACCAGGCCATTAGCTGCATAAACAACCCGGTTCTGTTTCAGTTTTGTCCCTACAACTCTAGTTCAGTTTTGTCCCTATAACCACACATCTCTTACTATACTAAGCTAAAAAGCTGAATTATGTCAACACACCAAACTCTGAGCCTTATCGCATCTAGGGAAGAGCAAACATTAGAATAATTAAACTTGAACTTTATAACGAGTAAGTCAAAAGGTAACACCTGCTATTTTAACATTTGGAGTTTAACCAGGGGGGTTTAGGAAGAAGCTAGGCCCCCGGATACCCACTGCTTCCTTCAGCCGTTCTGTCGTGCTGAACATGCTACAAAAAGCACAAGCAGCACAGCTTTGCATCAGCACACTCAGATTCAATTCACAGACCCTCAAGGGGGGACACAAAATACATAATTCTGATGTATACATTCTTCTTTATGGCTCTTTGGCCAAGTATGCACATTTAAGACCTTTCCTTCTTGCTACCAAAACAAATACAATTCCTGTTTATTATTTGAAGAACAATTACATGTTATCTAATTTTCACTGAATTTATCTGACTCCGTACAATAGCTTAAAAAAATAATCCAGATAAAACTAATTATACCACAGGATTCAAAGCAAAGAGATGAAATGTAAGCCGGGCAGGTGAAAGAAGAGTTTCAAAGCCAAGGTCAGCACTATTGTGAGAAATGCAGAAGTCCAAGCTGTCATCTCTTAACTGCTATCCACCTCGCTCTTGCCTGATCCCCTGCCCATCACAGATCCTCCTGAGTCTGGTCATTGGACTTAGGAGTACAGCAAAACCTCTACAAGGACCAGCTCATGTCTCAGTCGAGACCTACAGCTACAAGAGAGAAGATTTATTCTCTTGGAAGCCGTTCTGATCCCCTCCTCTGCCCCTTTTTTCCCTTTGCCTGTTTTCAATGCAAAAGCAGTTTCCAAAAAACAAAGGGTCCAGTGAATGATGTAATAAATTCTGGATTAAGTAAAAACTGAACTGTACCACATATTTAATTCAAACAGCTGGAAAACATATATGTTATATATATATATTTTTTTTTTTTCTTCAACGGGCTCTAAGAGGAGAACAGAAAAAAAAAAAAAAAAGAAGAGGGAAGAGAAAGTGTTTTAAACACAGCAAAGCTCTGCTGCAGATTTCCAGAGAATCCATAGGGAAGTATATTCCCTAGAGGAACATGAATGAATGGGGACTACACACAAAATAATTTTATGGTGTGTGGTAGGGGAGGTGGAAAGAAAGGTGTTGGGTAACAGTGATAGAAGGACGTGCTAGAAACACAGAAAGGAAAGTGCCAGTGAACGAGAGCTCACTGCTGCTAGAAGCTGACCTCCGGCTGGGCTCTGCAGAGCAGATGCAGCAACTCCTGCCGTGTAGATGCAGCGCTGGGCTCTGTAATTGGGCATTGTCGGAGGGAGTTTGCACAGTGAGCTCTTTGTAGTGGTTTCTTTAACAGTCTCCTTTTCTTCCCGAGGCTGCTTGTGGAGGCTGAATGAGAGGCAGAGGGCAGGGGAAGATGGGAGAAACATTTCAGAGGGCTGAAAGACAGCAAAGAACAACAGCAAAATAGATTTCCCCATAGGCTGCAGTGGTAAAAACATACACCAGAGGTTTAAGGGCTTGGAAAGCTGAAATGGAGGATTTTAAATTGAAGGCAAGATAACATTTTCTTTTAGGAGCTCAGAGCATTTACATTCCAGTTGTAGCTGTGAATGGGCCTGGATAACCCGCTGCCCCAGCACCCCTCCGTCTTCCCAGGCTGACAGGCTCAGCCCGTGCCAGGCAGGAACCTGAACTTTTGTTTGATTTCTGATCCGCTGTCCCCTCTGTCCTGAGAAACGCTGCGTGGAGGTTCATCACTCTGCCAACCTCTTCAAAGAAAATGCATTCTCTTTCCAGGCGTTCAACAGCCCATTTTCCCAAAACATAACTGTACTCCTGCACTCGTTCAATTCCTTTCATTGTGTTCAGATCTTATTTCAGTGAAATCAGAGAATAACAGAGGCCTAAGGGCTCTATTAGACATGTTCACCTTCACAGAGAATGTGATAGAAATGGATAATCCTGCTACACACTGCTGGGAGTTCAAGAAAACACACACGTACACACCACCCACCCCCCCCGCCCCCCCTTACTGTGTTTAGGTTTTGCAACTGTTCAGACCCCATTATTTTTGTCCTTGATAAATTCTCTCAGACATTTGGATCATAACAGCTAAACTCTTGAGTTTCTTGCTCCCTTTAAGACATCTATGCTTTCTGATGCCTTCTCCCAGGCTACCATCTCTAAATAAAGAAAAACATTTAGAACATTTGAAAGAAGAAAATTTGGAAGGAGATGCATACTTTCGCACCTATCCCTTGCCTCACCAATAAATCACCATCAACAGCTTTTTGAATTTTTTTTTTTTTTTTTTTAAATCTCAGTATATCAGTCAGTCGCTGCTGGAGATGAGAACAGAAAGGTGACTCTAGCAGAGCATCATATCAAGAGTCACACCTTCAAAAAGAAGTTTTGCTGATTTTAAACAGCTGCACATAGCTGTAGAACCTGTGATGACCTGGAAACAGCTGTGTTTGCCTCCTCAATTCTTCATTCAGTCTTGTGCTTGTGACTTTTACCTCCTAGTTTGCGTAATGGCAACTGTTCCAAATGCACACCCTTGCATCTACCCATGCTGGATCTGCTGACAGATGTGAATTCAGTCATGAGGCGATACAGCCTGCTGCTGTATCATCTGGGTCTGCCGTGCAGTGCCATGGTCCCAGCTGTCACATACAGCCGGTTCCCTGCTCCAGTGATCTGCCAGCCATGGTGACGTGGTGCAGATGGCTCAAACCAGAGAGCAACTGTACCTACGGATATACCAAAATCTGCACAGAAGCCAGGCTGGCACTGTGGCTCCTTATAAGTAAATATGCACCATCAGGTGTGTACTATGCCATCAGGTGGATCAAGCACCAGGCCAACAGCAACGTTTTGATGTTTGCAGTAGGGAGACAGTCTGCTAAAGCCAGAGTCAGATCCTGTCATGGCAAGTCCTGATTTCTTACAGGAATGAAACCTTATGCCATTCAGACACCACCTGCCTTTAATTAGTCTTTCCTTTCTACAAGTAAAAAAGGGCCAGCTGTATTCCTAGTGAACATCAGATCTACTGAAAACTTCAGTCCTATGATCCCAAGATTTAGTTAGCTTCACCCAATAGTACCAGCAGCTGAGGGGAAAAGACACAAATACCCCAGGGACAAGATAGTGCCTGTTCCCCTTTTATATTTGCACACAGCCAGCTCAAGGGAAAGCAAACACACAAGGCAAGAGATCCACGTTCAACAGCCTTCTCTGTCCAGGTTCCAAATGCCTGTGTTTAGGGTGGTCATCATAACCAGCCAGGAAT
>NW_010121470.1:22951-31317 GCF_000699245.1 Pterocles gutturalis
TTCCATGTTCCAGCAGGAAGAAACTATTCTTCCACTTAAGTGATAGCCTGATAATTAGAGTACCTGCTTGGATGCAGGAGATACCAGTTTGAATCTTTTCAGGAAAAGAGCCTCTGCTTTTCTTTACTTAGACCCCAAGCACACCAAGAATTTTCAGCAAAATAAGTTTATTAAGGGATGGTTACATTCCAGAGAGAAATGGGAAATACTGAAATATAATTTGATTCAACTAGGTATTGAAATCTAGGCCAAGAATAAATACACAGACAATTGCTGAGACAATCCATCTATTTCATCCATCCTGTTCCAGATTAAAAAGCCTTGTATTTTCTTCTACTTCCAACCCAGTTTGTTTCTCCACACCCTTCTCCCAGTTCCCTCCTGATTTCCTCTCATTCTTTCAGCTTCCTCCCCAGGGAGCTGGGCCAGGCCCCTGCAGTTGACAGCAGAGGGCTGTACCCCAACCTTTGATGCAACTTGCTGTCCTGTGAACAACCTGGGTACCCTCCTGGACTCATGCAGAACCTTCCCCTGCTGCCTCCCTGAAGCAATGCAAAATTTCAGCAGCAGAAACCTCCCATTTCACTAGACGTCGCAGTATTTTTTTTACAGGGACTGATGTCAGCTTGAACATGTGGCAATTGGAAAGACAACATTTGTACTCTGGGAACAGCAAAAGCTGTTTCCTTTGCTTTGTAATTAGATCTTCAAGTTGGCCTAATCCATGTGCTGCATGAAAAGGCTTATTCTTCTTAGCCTTAGTCACTCCCGTTAGAAAAAGAGACTGTCAAATTGCTCTAAAAGGTTTCCTTAGGCCTGTTTTGTAGCATAAACCCCAAAAACTTACCAACCAGTGGATCACATACAATTGCAAGGAGTCCAGCAGGGTTAAACCCTGGCTGGGGCTGACGTGAGAACAGGCACACCTTCTGCAGCTCTGCAATGGGGATGCTATGAAACATTTTGAGTCCAAAAGCAGGATTTAATCATAGCTAGGCTCAGAGTCATTCTCAGGAAGTTTGATGGTTCTAATTCTTCCCATTCTGCTTTGCATGTCCACCTAGAAGTGTCAGCTCCTTCTACCCTGTGAGTTCCAGTTTTCCAGCAGCCTGTTTCAGTGGAAGCAGACAAATCAAGGGGCCTGGAGGTGTCTCAGTGTCTCCTGGATAACAGTGCTCACCTTTGGAGAGCTACAATGAAGAGTGCAACACAAGGACATTACCAACAGGAGATAAGTGCTTTCTAAAGTTTCGTCCCATATTTTACAGGAAAAATAAGCCTGTAAGCTCTGGCCTGAAAAAAAAAATAATTCCAAGTTTGCTGTGAAATACAGAAAAAACACTGCACGAGCCAATTCTGCCATTTTGTAAAAATAAATCTCAGTATGAGATCCACATGGACTACATTTTCTCCTGGGCCATTCTTCCCTCAGCAGGAACTAAAACAGATTTCTAACATTCCCCCAGCAGGAGACATTCTGTGATGTCTGTACTCCACCACAGCACCATCGCATCAGAAACCGTACAGTCCTTACGCCTAATTTTGTTCTAACAAAGTTTATTCATGAGCCATCTTATTTTCTTCAGCAGAAGGAAGACATCGAGAGCAGCTCTGCATTTAATTGCTTCATTGTCAAATTCAGTTTGAGATTACCCACTTCCCAACTCAATAAATTGTTTCTAATGTCCTGGGCAGAGAGGGTTTCTTACCTTCAGTTGTGGCAATGCAAATCTTGATTAGATTGCACTTTAAACTAGGTCTGTGAAGTGATCTGCAATTAACTAACCAAACAGACGTATCAGTGCATAAATCTATACCACTTATTTCTGTAATTCCCTCCTCCCCCCTCCATCCCTGCATTGTTTTGCTGACCTAGTTTAGAAAACCTCTGCTCCCCAAAAGTTGCTCAGTACAAGTGAGGACAAATTTAGCAGGGTGACAGTGGGTGAGCTCCTTTTATCAGAAGTTTTCCTGGGAGAGGAATCTTAGCAGCACATCATTAATTTGAAATTATCCTTATATTCTGAGACACTTTGAGAGGTTTCATGTGGATGTACTGTGTCCTGGGTTGCAGGCACACAATATAAGTAATTACTTATTCCTCATTAAGAAGGCACAAAAATAAAAATGAGTGCTTACGCTTTGACTATTTAGCAGAAATATTTTGAGAACCACAACAATTAATCTAACCTCAGAGTACAGAATGGTCATAATTTTCCCTAAAAATAAGGTGTCTGCTTTCCTCAGAAAAGTTGACACTTAATTAGAGAGCTGAAAGCTTTCAACTGAATTTCTTAAGTTCTGCTTCAAAATATCCAGGTCTTCCCAGAGAAGTATTTTCAGTGCTTTTCAATTATTTGAGGAGAAAAAAGTTTTGGTGGAAAAAACATCTGACTAGTGCCAGTAATTACACAATCTGTCATTAGAGAAATGCAACATCTGCCATCCACAGCACCTTACAACCATGACCTAGTTTCTGCTTAGGAAAAAAGTCATTGTGGCAGATGCACTAGCAACATACACACAAAAACCCCACAGAAACAAGGCCCTCTTTAGATAGATCAAGAGGTGTAACAGCTGCACTTGTTGGTGTGCTGGCTATGCACGGGAAGAAGCACCTCTGAAGAACGTTTTTACCTTTGCCAGGAGGTTTTGCAGACAGCTCCTTGTTATTGTCTGCCCGTACCGTTCCATGAATAGTGGCACACACTGAAAAATACGGTTTTTACTTGCCTTATTTCCTATTGCAAAAAAAAAAAAAAGTCACAAGAACTCACAGCCAGCCACCACAATGCAGACTTAAGACAATGCCTCATTTTATATATTTTCACCACTCATATCTTGACTTGATTTCATGTGAAGTGAAATAAAATAATTCTTAAAGCACCCAAGCCTGTTGTCCTGTATGACAGTAAGTTGATACACATTGTACAGCACTCACTGGGTAACAGGTTTTACATCAGAAGCCAGGAACCTTGCTCCAAAGAAACAGGCAAAACCCAACTGATCAAACAGCATGAGTTAAGTTTGGGGGCTCATTTTGCTTTTAAAAAACATCATACACTTATTTAGTTTGCTTCAGATCTACGGAAACCAGAGGCGAGTCAGCAGGAGAACTTGGTTCAAGAAGTTAACACTGATTTCAACTGACTTCCAGCAGCTGAGGGTTTAGTGAAGAACATTCCCTCGCCCCCAGCTTGTCCTGGGGTACGAATCCCATTAGCTCAGCCCTGAGGCCAGAGTGACACAGGGCACAGCTTCAGAAATGAGCCCAAAGCACTAAGAACCAGAGCGAATCAGTGCGAACGATGGGAAGACGGTTGCCAAAGCAATCTTTGCAGTTGTTCTCTTCTGACTTTGGGTGGCAAGAGAACGGGGGTGTTGTGCCACAGCTTGCAGCTTCACACGATGTCAAAGGAAAAGATTAGCTCATCTTGCAGTGACAGACAGGAGCTTGGCCTGTGTTTTTTCACAAACATCACCTTTCCCAAGGGAGAGAGAATTTAAACCCTTGTCTGTCTCAAGCAATAAGTGTCAGTTCTCAAATGCAAACCCACCGCCTTCCAGTCAGCACTTCTCCAGAATGACAAGCAGCTGGAGGGAAGCAGCACAATAACCCATTGAGGAGAAAGAGAAAGCTTTTTGCCACAGGGCAGTGTTACAGGTCTTTCTGAAGCTTAAGGAAAGGTAATTAGAGGCCTTGTATAATCTGTTCCAATCACGTCTGGGCTGTAATGGAAAAAGGACCTCCACGGTTCTTCTAAGAAGTTTAAAATACCGCTGGAGAGTCCTTACTTTAAACATATGGCATTTTCAGCATAGTACCCAATCATGAATACCCCACAAAATACTTACAGTACTGGGTAACCTTTTCAGTACAATGGCTTTGCAGTTTCTGTAGTTCAAATACACATAAAAGCTTACTCAGTTTAGTGCCTTTTGCCATCAAAAAAGCTGAACAGCTTTCAGCCAAGTCAAACTTACAGTAGAAGACATGTGAAGAACATTTTTCTGCACTTTCAGTGGAGAATTAAACATTGCTAATCCAATCATGACTATTTTGGTAGAGGTACTGACAAAAAACCCAAACAAATAAGCCTGGTTCAGAATCTCAGCCTGGCTCTATTGGAGCAAGCAGCTAAAATAAAGTTGCAAATCACTGTGGAAAACAGACAAAAGCCAGTTCCACTTCAAAAGTCTCAGTCATAATCAAAGTTTGCAAAAATTAACATAAAAAGAAAAGTCGACCCAAAATAGGAAGATATCAATCACAGTGCAAAAAGCAGTTTTCCTATGATGAAAAGACTAACAAAAGAAGAGGTGACAAATTGATGAATGCAGCAATCTAAGGAAATCCATTTTGGAGAAATGGCTTATGGCATGCTGAAAGTGCTCGGTATCTCCCAGGCACAACAGGTATGGGCGGCAAGACCAATATGTTTCCTTAAATATGAAGGCAAAGGGAAGAGGAACAAAAGAAAAAATAATAAATTAAATGAACAAGACAGAGACCATGGAGATAGTGGCTTTCAAAGTTCCCTGCAGAAGCAGTAGGCAGTATCATTAAAATGACAGATCCCTCTCAAGAGCTTTTAAACACATTGGAAGTGACCACGATCTTCCCAGGAACTCAAAGTCTAAGCAGACAAGGTAGGCAAAGAAAGGGGTGGGCAGGGGAATAATTACCCAGAATTTGTAGATGGAGAAAAAAGGACTAAGTTACTTGTCACACGATACCTTGTGATCCAAATACCTAATCCCATAGTCTAAGCAATAAAGACCGCCCTCTCTCTTGACAGTGTATTTTTAATTGCACACAATCCAAAGGAAAGGAGGGCTCTGTCACCGAGAGGTATTAATCCTCCTAATTAAGTGGAGGAGCTGGAAAGCTGTTAGGAAAACAAGTGAAAGAGTGAAAGGAAACTAACTGAATAACATCAGAAATAAACACTGGCCTTGCTAAATATGACACATCCATCAGTCAGAGCCCCCAGGAAGTGCAGTGCTGGAGACAGATTAGTATTTCTTGAGGAACCTTAAAAGCCTGAGAAGCATTTTAAACAGTACAGTTTATAATAGCACCACGGAGCCCCACTGGAGCGGGGTGCAGCGAGCAGGAGGTCTCCATTGTATCCCCGCAGCTCCCACTGCCTGAAGTGATTTCAGGCTATTTACTTGGCTTAGCATCCTCAGCAGAAATGACTGAATTTGAAAACTCACCATAAAACAGGCATCTAAACTGAAAGCATAAAAAAAAAAGTCAGTAACCATTTTGCAAATGCTTTGCCCTCTGCTTCTGTATCCCAGCCCATAAATTAAGAGAATGGAAACCACCATCTTCGTAAAGTGGTCAGATATTTCTGTTGGCATAAGCAGCTGTTGGATGCTCTCTTGTAATTAAGATACTTTTAAAGCTTCATTATTAGTGTGCTTGCAGATCAGCAGCTGTATTGGCAAATCACAGGCACGGTACAAATCAGTACTAAGGAGATTTCCTCAACTGGAATGGGTGTAAGCATTTTAACAAGCATGCTCTGTTGATAGTCTTTGTGACTGTTCCTCTGCAATTACAAAGTGCTTGTTATTTCCTCCTAGTAATAAGTACTCATGATGCCTCAGCAGCAATTTGGGTCTACTTCTCAATGTTAAGTTGATTAAGTTCACATTTTCAGGTCATGTACTTAGTCTTCATTGCATAGTTATCAGACTTCCTGTTCTCATATTTTGACCTTTTTTTTTCCCCCTCCCTCCTTTCCTTCAAGCTTGGTTGAAGCTTTATATTTCCACATTTGTCCTTTTCCTGTTACACTTCTTGACCTCTACGGCAGCTTTTCCCCACTCCTTTTAGACTCCATACTTCAAAAAAGTCATTGAAGGGTCTACCATCGCCAGTTATATTCTGGAATTATTTAGTTTACTGGTTCCCTTCATCTCTCTCCCTCCTTCATTTATTATATATATTCCTGATATTTTCAACATTTTGACCATGAATAAATTCCTAGTCTCTTCCATAGTTCAGTGAGCTCCTCAGCCTCACACCTTCATTCCCCACTTCCCTTATTGTATCCATTGCTGTTCTTTTAAAAACAGGTCAGACTTACTTTTGCTTTTTGTATTATATCTCAAGTCACTGAGAAAATGAAAGTGGTTGGAAAGTTCTCTGCAGAAAGCACAAAAGCCTTTAAGTCCTCTATTCCCAGATTCAAACAATGGAATAAGAAAAGTCCTGTTGCTTCAACACTGTACAGGCAGCAATTCAGAAAATGACAGCAGTGTATGAAGGTCAGTAACGCAGCCAGTCCTCCTCAGCTGGAATTCCTGACACACAGAAGCTATTGTCCATCAGAAATGAGTCGAGGAGAATTACTGAGGATTTCTTCCTCTTTCTGGGTAAACAAGGTCAAACACAACATCCAAGAAATCTCCCAAGTCAGCAAAACAAAAAGTAATTGTGTTCTTCTGGACAAATATGGCCATGAGGAAAGGAGGAAAAGGCTTTTGACCATGTGAAGAGAGAGTTGTCAAAGACAACCCTTATTTTCTTGTGATGCTATTTCAGCACAACTGTATCCCCTGCATTTCTAGAAAGGAAAAAAAACAACCCACAATAATAGCCAAAGAACTGAAGTTGAACAAACGAAATACCAATCAACTTCCTGAGAAATGGGCTTCAGTAAACTTTGTATTTGATCCTCTGAACTTTTAGTGAGAAAAAACAGAAAAAAAAAAAAAAAGAAGTCTTCTCAACTAAAGCATTCTTGATGATTGACTTTTGAGTCCAGTGGTCAAAATGCAGAGTATATTAAATCACAGTACTTCATTCAACCTCAAAGTCTCGGTTTCATCAGTACCTCCCAAGTTCTTTCTTTCAGAATGTGTGGTTTTATATTTGCAATTTTATTATAAAATGAAGTCTCAAAACATTGTTTTGAAAGTAAGAAGTGTTTTCTAAACCAGAAATTTCATTAATATCTTTGACTCACCCCATCTGAACCAATAAGCAGGGAAAGAAGATTCTGTGCTCATTACAACTCAGCACTGAAATGAAGAGCCAAAATGATCAGAAAAACACATTTTCCATATGCTAAAAAAATTCTGTAGCTGAGAAGGTGGTAGAATTGTGTGATACTGGAGTTGCTACTGAAAAAGAACTCACAGCTTTCAATCACTAGTATTTAGTTTAGAACATTTTTTAAAACTTTTTTTCCCATGCTGTTATAAAAACTTGATCTTTGGGAGATGTGAGATGAATTCTTGTTTTTCTTACAGAAAGAAAATTTAATTGGTGAGGCATAAAAAGATCAAATTGCAGTACAGAATTAGCAAAAAATTCAAATAGCATCTTTCTAGTGTAATGCCATTTCAGACAGTAGTACTGTGTTCCTCCCAGGAGGGCTGGCATTTAAATATTTACAGGATCAAATGCTAATGACAGAAGATTTACTTGACCTTCTCTCCCTGTCAATACAGGATACAGCTCTACAACATCTCTTCTAGTATTTTAACTGTGCTTCCTTTTAAGTGGCACAATAAGAGATTTTTTCCCCTTTTGTCTTTTTTGTGTTTGAGGCCAGCAGACTCATCAGCTTCATCAGATCCTGGGCAAGGACCTTACCTATACCCTCAGTGTAGATTCCAATCCAAACCTGGATGAGGTGCAACAAAAGAAATTAATGAAGGAACAGTTTTCTAGTAGTTTATTGTATTAACTCTCCAACTACTCTTCTTAGATTATGTTCTTACTGAAATCATAAGATGGATTCACAACATCTCAGCTCATCTTGCAGCATCAAGTCAGGTAAGCCGATTTTGGACTGATTTAACACAGCTAGATCTGAACGCACTGGGGGAACAGAGATCATTCAAACATCAACTGTGAGCCCAAAGTGGTTGTAGATACACCACCTGCAAAATAAATCCTTTAATTGTAAAGCACTGGAATACTAATATGAGCACAAAATGTAGACTTTAGGAACTCATCTTCCAAACTTCCTTGATACTCCTGAGAAACAAATCTTATCCTAAAATTGTGACAAACTGAAACAAATGAAGACTGAAGTATTACACGCATTCAGCTGGCAAGACATATAAGATGTTGAGCTAGCAATCCTTCTCTGCTGGAAAAGCTTGGGATTATCACTCCAGGAAAGGAAATTTCACCACACAGGAGGAGTTGTGGTTTGAAGTCATTATCTCCAGTGACCTGGCATGATTTGATGTCCTAAAGCACCTTGGGTAAACAGAAACTTACAAAATGAAACTTTGCCTCCATATAACAATTAAAGTGACACAAAAACCCTGCATATCAGCACGTTAACCCTTTCTTTCCCCACAGGGGAGGCACAGAAACCATCAGCTTCCTGCTG
>NW_010121470.1:31348-37060 GCF_000699245.1 Pterocles gutturalis
ATAAAATATCAATTTACATAATCTGAGTTTTTCCTCAAAACACTGATTTCATACAGTGATTTTTACTTTTCTTTACTTGCCTCTGTAGAAATCCATGGGCACTGAACTCCTCTGATATAACCATGTTAAGTACAGTAAAAAGGACATCGAGTATCTGCTGACAGCTGGATGGATTGGAGAAAGCAGGTAAAAAACTGCTGGAGTGTTTCCCCTCTGATCACATCTGATCCCTCGTTGCTTTCTTCACTGAGGTCTTCATCAGCATATGCTGCTAAGCTTTGCTCCAAAGCTACAACAAGCAAAGCCGAGAGAGTTCTTAAAGCACCTTTCTACCATTCAAAGCAGCAAGTTAAGCCCCTAAATATCTTCAGGGCTTGGACCATCATTCAGAGAGAGGCACTCAGCAACACCTTATTCAGCTGAGACCACAATCCCCTCCGGGTTAACTGGAGTTTTTATGGGTCGAGTCACAGCTATATATAGAAAAACTTGCTAATTTATTGTTCTTGAATAGTGTAATCTTACAAGGCTGTAAGTATGTTTCTTATTAGAAGTGACATTTGAATTTCAGGCAGTGGTTGATGACGATGTTGTTTTGTTTCTTGTTTTATGTTTATAGCCATTTCCAATTAGCTGTTTGTTACACTGATTTTAGTGTTTGATGTATTTTGTATTTTAGCAGTTAGTGTGTGTTATACCTTAGAGGTCATTTTATGTAACACTTTCTGGAAGAAATTCACATATCTCCTATCCACTGTTAATTCTGAACACAACTAGAATATATTTATCAATGCCAGAGGCAAAAGAACTTAACAGAAACTAACCGGCTGTGTCATGGAATCAGTGATTGCTCCATAATACTCTGCACATAGCAGATGAGCTTTTCTTTCTCCTGGCAGTCCTTATACGTGGACTTCTATCATGACAGACAGAACATCAGAGGGTTTCAAATTATTAAAGGCAAGAACAAACCACAACTCTTTCTCCCTCCCCCAGAAAGATTAATGTAAAGCACCTTGGGATTTGTCTACATGAAAAGCTTCATCTAAAATAATTGTTGTAAAAATACTTGCCATCATTTGTCAAATGCTGTCTTTTGAATAGTTGACATCTCTATTAAAACCTCTCTCAATTAGTATTCCATTCAGCATTAGTAAATGGTAAGTGTCAAGCAATCACAATAGAGTCCCAGCTGATGCGACTAAAAAAAGAACCTAATCCAAACTCCAGCAGGCTTCAGATGTAGTTTTAAAACACTTTCCTCAGAGCCTAACTTTTTATTTGCTGACAGATGCTTTTGTAGACCTGCTAACTTTTCAAGCCAGCAAACAGTAATCACCCAGGCAGAGGCTGCATCAGCAGAATAAGCACAGCAACAAAGAATAAGACTGTATTTTGAATGAAACTTCAGCACATTTGCCAATATCAACAGGTACAGCACCATTGTTTCTTGGAGATAGATTCATCTGCTTGTATAAGCTGTCCCAGTTCTCTCTGGCCAAAAGGAAAAGTTGCTTTCAAATTTCACCTACATCAGCACCAATGAGGAGTAACCCCACAAAACCAGAATTAGTTCCAGTTTATATCAAGATTACTGAGGCTGAAGCCCTTGAAATTTCAATTTTCCAGTCAGTGAAATGAAGACAGTAAATAATACTTGCCTATCATAAGAAGGAATTGGGCTGACACATTAACATTTGCTCAGTGTTCAAAAAGTTCCAGCTCAAATAATTCACATATCCTAAATGTGTCTGAAGTCCATCCTGTGCCTAATGCTGGTGATTCAAATCAATTTACACCAAAAGATGTTTAGTCAGACTTTTTTTTTTTTTTTGCCTCGAGCACACAGTATTTTCTGCTGCAGTGGCCAAATACAACACAGGTGGCTTCCACGGCACACAGCCAGACAGACACAGGTCTTCTTACCTGGCAGCAAATCCCCACGCCAGTGCACCACTCAGTGGCTTGAACATGTTTGCATATATGAAAAACAAGAAACCACATGGAACCCAACCTAAATGTCATTTCCCATCCCACATGCCAGCCTCCAGGAGCAAAGAATTTTTGCTTCAGGCTTTTTAATTAAAGCTTCCTTTCTACAGCTGGCCTGTGTTAGCTCTGGAGCAGTTATTTGGCTTGTAGCACACCTGTGGAGCCAAGAACTGCAGACATGAAACACAGGAATGTGGTGTCAAACTAGAAAGGGCAAGAAACATGGTTGCTGGTGAGACTTGGGTCAAAAGCAGACAAAAAAGTTGGGGTATATTCTCCATTGTGAGATACTGGAACAGGTTGCCCAGAGAAGCTGTGGATGCCCCATCCCTGGAGGGGTTCAAGGCCAGGCTGGATGAGGCTTTAAGCAACCTGGGCTAGTGGGAGGTGTCCCTGCCCATGGCAGGGGGTGGAACTGGGAGAGCTTTAAGGTTGTTTCCAACCCAAACCATTCTATGAGTCTATGATTCTATATAAGCGCTGTCAACAGAAGTGCACAAAGGAATTTGAATCCAGCAGTTGGGATTCAGAAGTTTAAGAAAAAAAAAATCCCTGTGTGACATTGGTTAAGACACAAAACCATATTCCAAATGTCATTTTCTTTGTAAGAACTGTAGTCTTGAATACCACCATTGGCTGTTGCTCAAATCCCCCATCAATGCCTCAGTTTACCATTTGAAAGTCCTACATATGCTTTAGCTTTACCTGCACTTCTGTGCATTACCAAAACGCTTCAGTCCTGCTATGAGCTGCTGACTGCCTACACTCTGGCTGTGCTTGAAGGACCCCCCGGTTCTGTACAACTCTCCTGTGTGACCAGTTATGGCATGGTATGGTCCAGCTCAGGACTCACAACACAAAAAAAGTCTGACAGAATACACTAACAACCACAAGTATCTTTTAAAAGATAATCAGAGAAAGAGGTCATGTTCCCTCTTCTCATGTACAGCTTTCTAACCTTTAGGAGGCAAAGCAAGGGTAATGCTCAGGAAACATCCCCAAGAGACATAACTACACAGATATGGGCTATTCCTATAGTGCTTTGGAGGTGTGCTTCATTAGCTTGCCTATAAAATTGTTAAGAGGTTTGCAGATGCCACAGTAACAGGAAACAGTCAACAGAAATGCCAGTTGAAAGGAACAGCCATGTTTAGTTTCTTTCCTCAGCAAATGGGAAAACAATCCTATGACAATGTTTTATTGTAATTTTATGAAGAAAGTGACATGTGTTGGGGATTAACATTAATGAAAAGAACCAAAACCTCATAATTTTGGAACAGAGTGTCCTGGAATGCAAGGAAAAATTTAGACCTAAAAATCAAGATTCATTTTCACAGCAAGTATTTCCCATTTTCTGCCAAAGACAACAACAACAACAAAAAAATTTAATGAAAAATAGGTCAAAACTCACAATCTCAGTACAAGAGAGGGACATGGATAATACCTGAAAAGTGAGTTACAACCTTTGGCTAAGCTGTTATGCAAAGGAGGCCACACATGAAGCAACCACAGGAAAGCTGGGACTGCAGTGCTGCAGGGAGCAGATGCATTGAAAGGGCGAGACATGGAGGGGTGCTGGAACCTTTCACCAAGACAAAAATACTGAACACCAGGCTGCCTCTGCAGCTGGGCTGGGTGAACTCCCAAATCTATGGTCCTATTTGTAGTACCAGGCCCTTAAAAAATTGGGAAGCATGTGAAAAAAGGTAATGCACAATTAACATAATTAACAACAGAATAATGACAAACACTAGCTGATTGCCTGGCTTGATGGAAGGCACAGCTTCCTCAACCTTCAGACATGCCTGAATTTCAACCCAGGTGGTCATACTCTACCCGAGGCCACCAAGCAGTAGAATTTTACCACAAAAAGCTGCAAGGATTTATCTTAAGATCAAGCTGAAGTCCCTCCACCCCCAAACAAAACAGTTTTACATATCCCAGTCCTTCTTTCCTACAAAAGTCCTTTATTTTTCCCATTCAAAGCAACAGCTTCAAAGAAACGGCTGGACTCGCAGATACAAAGCATATTCAGGGCTATAACGAAGGGTTTTGCCATATGGCCAGTATTTTTTTAAACAAGGAGTTTAAATTTCTCATGGACCAATTCAGAAACCAGACAGTGAATACCGAGTTAGGAACCACAAATTACTCCACAGCTGTCTACACACAGTTCTTTGAAACAGCTACTGTAGCCTCGTTTAATTCAAGAGAAGAGACACCCTGCATGGCAGTCCATGCATACATTAACCTACTGTAGTTTATAAAGTGCCCCCACAGGTTAACTTTTTAAAAATAAGATTTTATACCCTGAAGAATGTCCATCCTCCCACCTATCTCCCTTTCCCATCAATTGCATAAGACTCCAAAACAATTCAGCAATCCACAGTTCTTACATGTCTGCTTCCAGTGCAAAATTGCTGACAAGGCCAATGCTTCAACAGCAGAAGAAAGGATGTTGTGGCTTTGTGTGGTGGGTTGTTTGGAAGCAGGGGAGGTGCTACAGCGAGAAGCTGCTGGAAGGTCCCCTGGCTCCCACTGGACCCGCCTCTGCCCAGGGCTGAGCTCGCCAGCACCGCTGGGAGTGACAGAGCGGGGAGGGGGCGCAGCACAGGGGAGTGGTGGTGCGAGCCTGGACAGTCCACGTGGTCCCACCGCCCACCCGGCCCCACAGCCCTGGTACCAGCTTCCACCGCAGCCCCGGCCCGAGAGCCGGGAGTTTCTCATGAGCCAGTGAAAGAACCTGTAGTGGTGAGAGGAGTGGGGTGTGCAAGAGACAACTGTGCAGACACAAAGGTCAGCGAGGAAAGTGAGAAGGTGCCAGAGCAGAGGTTCCCCTGTGGCCAGTGGTGAAGACCATGGTGAGGCTCAGTGTCCCCATGCAGCTCATGGGACCAGAGCAGAGCTTGCCCACAGCACATAGGGATTTAGCAGTGGAGCAGACACCAGCCTGCAGCCTGTGGAGGACCCCATGCTGGAGGATGTGGCTGTGCCTGAACGAGGCCGTGACTCCCTGGATGCCAGAGCATCAGTGAAGAACTGCAGCCTGTGGGAAGGACTCACATTGGAGCAGTTTGTGAAGGACTCTCCTACGGGATGGACCCCAGGCTGGAGCAGGGGAGGAGTGTGAGGAGCCTTCCCCAGAGGAGGAAGAAGCAGTAGAGACATGTGATAGACTGACTGCAATCCCCATTCCCTGTCCCTGTGTTGCCAGCAGGGAAAAGGTAGAGCCTCTGAGCCCAGGAAGAAGGGAGGAGTGGGGGAGAGGTGCCTTTTTAAGATTTAGTTCTCTCTCATTATCTTACTCTGGGTGTGATTGTTAACAAATTAAATTAGTTTTGTGTTTTCCCCAAGTCAGGTCTGTGTCTTGGCTGTGACTGTAAGTGGTGAGTGAACTGTCCCTGTCCTTGCCTCAACCCACAAGGCTTTTTTACCTTTTGTTATCACGATTCTCCTCCCCATCCCACCTGAGGGGATAAGAGAGTGAGCAGCTGCATGATGCTTCTTTGCCAGGTCGCCTTAAACCATGGCAAATGAGAACCAGGTTTCACTGGCCCTGCAAGAGCTTCGTACTGAGACTGTTACTGCAGCACCCGTAAATCTTGCCAAGAGCATAGGGAACTGAGCTACGTCTGTGGAACGGTCGAGCAAAGGCTCCAGAGGCTGTGGGGAGCGCCAAGCGCTGCTGCTGCGGGCCCCTGCCCACCGGCCCCCGCGGGG
>NW_010121471.1:0-356 GCF_000699245.1 Pterocles gutturalis
GCCGGCAGCCGTGGGGTGTCATGGGGGGGAGAGCACCAAGGCGGGGAACCCCAGCCCGTCGGGGTGCCAAACCGTCCTCAGCAATGCCTGTGGTGGCCCCTGCCGGGAGGGGACAGCCCTGAGACCGTCCCTGCTGCAAAGTTTCTGGGACTCAGACGGTTTTCCTTGCTGGTGCTTCTGCTAGATCCTGAAGCTGAAAACAGAGGAAGGCAACTTGGGAAAAAAAAGTTGTCATCTTTGCCATGGAAAACAGGGAATTTCCCTTTTCTGCCCAGCCCATGCTGGTATGGGTGTGCTCCGCTGGCAGTGACACCGCGGGCGAGCTGGGGACAGCAAGGTGCCTGGCACTGGGGTCG
>NW_010121472.1:0-265 GCF_000699245.1 Pterocles gutturalis
ACCAAGTTCTCCCCCTTTACCCAGTTTTGCCCCTTTTTACCCCAAATTCTATCCCCAAACTTTTCCCTTTTCTCCCCCAACCTTTCCCTTTTTTTTCTCAAACTTCTCCACTTTTATCCCAAATTTCCCCTTTTTATCCCCCAAATTCTCCCTTTACCCAATTTTGCCCCTTTTTATCCCAAATCTATCCAACTTTTCCCTTTTTCTTCCCCAATTTCTCCCTTTTTTCCCAAAAACTTCTTCCCTTTTATCCCCCACTTTCCCC
>NW_010121472.1:325-947 GCF_000699245.1 Pterocles gutturalis
TTATCCCCCAAATTCTCCTCCTTTTACACAATTTTCCCCTTTTTATCCCAAATTCTATCCCCAAACTTTTCGCTTTTTATTCCCGGAACATTTCCCTTTTATCCCCTAGTTTCTCCGTTTTTATCCCCCAATTTATCCTTTTTTTATCCTCCAATTTCTCCCTTTTTATCCCCTAATCTCTCCCTTTTTATTCTTCGATTTCTCCAAGTTTTCCCTTTTATCCCCCAGTTTCTCCCTTTTCATCCTCCAATTTCTCCCCTTTTACCCCCAATTTTTCCCCCAACTTTTGTGCTTTAACCCCCCCAATTTCTCGCCTTTTATCCCTCAATTTCTCCCCCAATTTCTGCCCTTTTCTCTCCATTTTCTCCCCATTTCCCCCCAAATTCCCCATTTTACACAATTTTCTCCCATTTTTCCCCATTTTACCCCCCAATCCCCCACTTTACCCCAATTCCTCCATTTTCCCCCAAATCCATTTCCCCCCAATCCCCCATTTTCCCCCCAATCTCCCATTTTACCACAATTCCTCCATTTTCCCCCCAAATCCCTCATTTTCCCCCAATTCTCCCCTTTAACCCCCCCCATTCTGTCCTTTAACCCCCCCAATTCCCCCATTTAACCT
>NW_010121473.1:0-9458 GCF_000699245.1 Pterocles gutturalis
TAGCTGCTGCTGCGCTGTAATCCTGCTCTCCAACCCCCCGGCTACCCCAGCGACGTCGTCGCTAGAGGGGAAGGTGTTCCTGTGCCCCTGGGCTGTACCCGCCGCGGGATGGGGTGTCCCCGAAGCCCGCCTCGGGCTGCGCGCTCCTGTTGCACCCCGGAACTTCCTCTCGTCCCCCCCTTGCCCTTCTCGGGACCAGGCTGCCGCCTTCTCCCCGCAGCGTCTCCCCGCTACACATCGCTGTTCCCTTGGGCTGTTCCTGCGCTGGGACGCGGCACTGCTACTGCCGCTCTGCGATGCTTCGGGTCCCCAACTTCCTTGTCCCTGTGAAAGGACCAGGTGCCGCTGCACTGCGCGGGTCCCTCCCTCTCTCCGCACTTGTCCCTGCATTGGCAGACCTGCTGCTGCACCCTAGGACGGGGCTTTGCAGGGGTTCCCTGTGGGACGGGAAAGCAGCGTAGCAACGGCCAGGGTAGGATTATGGGGACAGTGCTTTCCTGGGTGCTGCTGCTCTCCTGCTCCCTCCCTTCCTGCACCAACTGCTGGGCTCTGCTGCATCTCTTCTCTCCAGCCTAGTGTCCCTGTCCCTCCCCACACTACTGCAGCTGTGTGTCACCAAGCCCCAGTACTGGTGCTCACCTTGCTGCTTATTGGTTTGTATGTAGAGGTTGAGGAAGGGGAGAAAAAGACAGGACTGCAGTATCCGGAGTCTTTAAGCTATTTTAGGCTCTCAGTAGGGTTAACTGTCTTGTGGGGTCCTTGTGCAGCTTCTGTTCCCCTTTCTTGTACTTTAAAATTGTTAATTTGTGCGTAGACATGAGTTCGTGTTCCTGGTCTGAAGGACTTGGAATTTTCTGCCAGTTTTCTGTTATTTGGCCTTTTCCCCTTTTCAGATCTTTCCCGTGAAGCCAGTTGTTATTCTTTTCCCACCCTGTTTTGTTGTGTTTTGTTGTTTTTTTTTTTTAAAAAAAGGGAACTGCTTTCAAGCACTCATCTGCGTAGTCCTGTAGATTCTGAGTGCTCATCTTTTAACCTTGGTGTCTGTTGTATTATCTCTTTTTTCTTCACAGAAATCGTTCTTCCCTCTCTCTCAGGCCTCTTCTCTGAGTGTCTCTTTGGAATAGTTGTATTAATGTAAATAGTTCTAGCTTGAGAAAATGTACAAAGCCTTGTAGATTCCTACTCGCTTCATTAATAGGTACATGCTTATCCCTGTTTTGCAGGTGGGTAGACAAGTGTAAGAGAGCTAGGAACTTCTGCAAAGTGTTGCAGCAATTTTGTGACCGAGCTGGCACTTGAACGTGGGAGAAATGAGTCCTGCTTGTCTGATGTAACTGCCGGGGGTACTGTCTTCAGGAGATGGACTTATGGGCTAGCGTTTGCAGCATCCTTCTGTGCTGCTTGTCTCCCATTCATCAATCCCTTCATGTCCTGCTGCTTTGCCCGTGTGATCTCTCTCTGTGCGCGGTGTGCTGTTATTACTGGGCTGTCTGTGAGGGGGCTTGAATACCATATAGGCTAGCTTTTATTTGCTGATCAGACAGCACACACTGTTCATTGGATTCTTGTGTTGTTTCCCTCCTCTGTATGTCTTTTGCCCTATCTGTACTCTGGTCCGCTGTGGGGATAGAAATTGCTGCTATTGTATTCTCATGTTCAGTTTCACAGCTCCTACCCTCTTTATTTTTTCTTCTAGGGGAGCCTTCTCTGTGGTCCGCAGATGTGTAAAGAAAAGTTCATCACAGGAATATGCTGCAAAAATAATCAACACCAAAAAACTGTCTGCCAGAGGTTAGTGTCTTTATCTATCCTTCTTCCTTTTATTAGTAGAAAATACTTTACTAGGGTTGAAGCTGTAATAAGTTTAAGGGATCTGAAGTTGCTTGTCTCAGTCATTATTTCAGCATTATAAAATAATTGAGTTGTGTTTCAAAGAGGAGATTGAAAGGAGGTAGCGTAGGATGATAGAAAAATTCCTGTATCTGGAAGTGGATACTTTGTGATGTTGTCTTTTTTCTTTTTGAGATCTTTCTTCTGCAAGCTGAGTTAGAGGCATGTTTATAGAAGATTTATCTACGAGTATGTGTGTACTGATCACTCATAATAAAGAGAAGTGTTGCAGACTGACTTTGCTGAATGCCTTTTCTGCCTAGGAGATCTCTCTTACCAGAACAGATGTGATGATTATTTTTTTTTTTGAGGGATAGATGCTACATGCCTTGCTTGTTTCATGCTGTAGTTAAATGTGATGTGTTTTGAAACTAACAAGTGTGCCTGCAAAGGCAGAAAAGTAGGTTGGATGGAGAAAATCTTGTGAATTTGACTTCTCAACAAATTAAAAAAGTATTTTTTGCCTTTGTTAGTCCAAAACCTGAAACCTGTAGTCTTATGAAAAGAGAAAAAAATATCTCCCCCCCGTCAAGCTGTTGGTCTTCTGTTTTCCAAGGGTAGTGTACATTGTAGTATGCAGGGAATGCGTATCTTCGAGTGTGCAGGGAATCCCCGTACAGGGATTAAAGTTGCTTTGCAGGTGGGGTAGATGAGGAGGAGAATGAGAAAAGCTGAACTGTGGTAAAAGATTCTGAAAGCAGAGGGTGCAACAAGTTGAGATGCCAAAGGCAACTGTTTCTCAAGGAGGTGAATGAGACAAGATCTAAGTCCTTAGAGGCCTTTCAGATTTGACAAAATTAATGTATTAGGCTGTTGATGGTCTTGTTAGCTGCATAGGCGGCTTAGTAGGGGGGTTGACTGAGAAATGAAAAAAAAAGCAGGAGGAGGAGGCAAATGAACTTGATAGATGATTTAGAAGCGAAGAATGGTTTGCCTCATCCCTATGAAAGAGAAAATAGAATATGTGTTCTCTGTTTTTGCCAGAATACGAAGTGTGAGCAGAAGATGGCTTGAAGAATGGTGAAAAATTTCTGATTACTGTAGTTTGCACAGAGTAATGTCAGAAGTAGAGAGTGTCATGCCATGAGGGTCGATTCCCCCCTGCCT
The DNA here is from genome assembly GCF_000699245.1 of Pterocles gutturalis. Lineage (NCBI taxonomy): Eukaryota > Metazoa > Chordata > Aves > Pterocliformes > Pteroclidae > Pterocles > Pterocles gutturalis. The sequence continues at coordinate 2,998 of NW_010121473.1, forward strand.
GGCCCCAGACTTGTGGTAATGTGTTGTTTCGGGATCTAGCCTGAGTGAGGACGTGTTGGGGACCAACCAGTGGAGCCCTAGATGGTTTAGGAGGTGGCTGCAGATCCTGAGAGAATTGGTGTCCCCTCTATGGTCAGGTGACAGTGCCCACTGATGTAGGTGGGATATCCAATCTCTTGAGTTCAAAATCTGTTCAGCATAAAATGGGAGAGGTGCAAAGAGTGGCTTTGCTTTGCTGATGGCCATTAATGTCGTGTTCACTCTGAAGGGTTCCTCTTCCATCCTGTTGCAAGCACTAAAGCCCAGGAGAGCAATCTTCACAGATGCTAGTGGACACAAGTCTTCTTATAGAGAAGGAAGAGGATAGCTTGATCAACAATTGCAAATGAGAAACCATTTTCTTACAAAGGAGGTGGTATTAAGTTAACTCTACAGATAAGAAAAATGAGGAAGAGCAGGATGAAGAGAGCTGAAACAAAGTTCATAAACTTATTAGCAGAAGTCCAAAAGTAGCAGAAGAACTGATTGAGTCAGTTCATAAGTGTTTGGGCACCTAATGAGTTACAGAGGGACCAATATATAGATTCTAATTGTTTTTTGTATTAAGGTGATGACAGTTTTATGACCCAGCAAGTAAGAAAAATAAGTTTGGATGAATACAGGCCAGGTTTTGATGTACTACTTACTTTCTAGATTTCATACCTTCCTATAAATAAAATACATTGAGGATACTAGCCTGGTCCTCAACTTCATAACTCAAGGCAGCTGGCAATGATTTACTTACAAAGGTATTAGTTAGGTAGAGGGCAAGTGTGGGGAGAGCCCAGAAAGGAGATGGATGCTTCTGCTGGTACAGAAGAATATCAGAAGCAAGAGACTGATCAGGTTTCACTGAAGTCTATCTGAGGACTAAAGAATATGCACTTACAATGAAAAGTGGGTGGTGACTTCAGCTGAATATATAGGTTCCTCAGTTATTGCAGCTGTGTTTGCTGATAGCTCAAGTAGTTAGTACAAAAAGGGACTGAATATTTTGATAGGAACTTAGTGAATTCACCTTGGAATAGGTCTTTAAAGCACTGAAGGAAAAATGAATGCTGTTTAGACACTGCAGCTGTGAATCAGTGATTAGGGACATTTGATTCAGCAACCTGAAAATGAAAGTCTCAGGGAAAGGCATTTCAGAAAGCCATCTCCCACAAGAGAAGAATTACGGCATTAATTCTGCAGTATCCTGGATCTGTGTTGCCTGATGCTTCCTTTCTGCAAGCTGGCACTTCTCCCTGGGGAGGCCGTGTCTCTGCCCAGCAATACGTACGTGCAGGGCTCTCCTGCACACTTGACTGTGTGCCTGTCTGCTGTGCAGGTTAACCCACCCTCCTGACCTGCCTCCCGCGTTGTTGGTTTTCTTTTAGGCTTTGTCACAGCGCCAGAATATTCCCTCATGTTGGGACACCCTGCCCCTCTCCAGCTGAAGCATAGCTGCATTTAATGTTTTTAGCTTCTCTAGCAGAATTTGAGCCTGTATAGATACCTGATGTAGTAACTGCTGCTTCACAAGCCATTGTCTTACTGCTGCTGAGAAGTACGTCTAGCCCATTGCTGCTTCACAGAAGTTTTGCCTGCTGTAGTGCTTCCCTTCGTTATTGCCAGGGAAATGGTAACGAAGCCTTGCTCTACTTCCACAGTACTTACTGTTACCTTTATTTTTCAAGACTCTTGATGAAGAAATACTAGATAGCTGGCTGGGAAGTGCTGAATAGCTTGCTGTAGGTAGCTGAAGAGGAGGAAGAGGAACACTTCAGAGTGAATTGTATGCATTTAAAGGGTTCTGTATTACTTGACATGTTTAGCAAAGTGTTTTCTTAAAGCACTAAAGAGTTGCAGAGGCAGGGTATTGCTACAGGTCTTCTCTCTGAAAGCAAGGAGGATGAATGTGTTGCTGGTCCTTGAAGGGCGCTCCTAATGACTTCAGTATAGTAAGCTACACCCTTTGTAAAATATGAAGGCAGACGTTGAGAGGAGAGTCTATTTCTCTATTGTCTATGATTTTTGTATGCCTGTTCTCTCTTTTTAGAAGAAATGGTGTCAGTAGGACTTTGTCTAGGTTAAAATGCGTATTTCAGCTTTAATGATGTATTTGCTATTATGCATATTGTGTTGATGCTTCAGACTGCCCAGTGAAGAGTATGCTGAGAACTTTGATGCTAAGTAGGGGCCAAATGCTTGTGGAAAGGGAGGAGAAACAGACTTCACCTTAGCATTCAGCTGACATATAAGAGCAGTGGCTGTTACACATGGGGGAAATACAGTGCTTCAGTCATCTGAAATTCCAAAAGGATCGAACGCAGAGGTTTTTACCAGAGCTACAGGCAGAGGGAAGTAATAACTATAATTTTTTGGAAGTTGTCTTATGGGTGTCACCAGAATACTTTCTGAACATGAAAATTCATAGCAAGTAGTGCTACAGTTCCTGGGAGCAGTGAAGTTCAAATAAAGTAAAAATGCTTACAGTGATCAAAAGGATTGAGTGAGAAGCAGTGGCTTTAGTAGCAGTAGGGAAATACCCAGGATTTGACTCTCCAGCTTATACTTTAAGAGATAGTCCTGCATTGGAAAGAGGTAGGCGGATCTACATCCTGTGATAATTTTTAGGTTGTTGTTTTTTCCAAGTAGTATAGAGTGATCCTACCACCATGTGTAGGATTTTTTCAGGTGAGGGGGGAGAAATCTCTGTGCGTTACATCTATTGTTAAATTTCATTTGCTGCTGAAAATCTATATCTTTCAACTCTTGCAAGTGACATCTCGATGAAAAAATGAAAAGCAGCTGTCTTGGAAGTTAGACTGCTTCACTGTTTTCTCCTTACTGTGGCTTTGCTCTTGCCTGTGGAATAGAGGTGGATTCTCTCCCTGCTCTCTGTCTTTCCAAATTTGTAAAAGATCAAAATTTGCAGTCTACCCAGTTATTTTGTTGTTCCTGTAGGAGATTATGTGGATTATGGGAGGAGCAGGGAATTACTTCTGTGTATCAAATCCCACCAGGAGAAAAGCTCTCTCTTTACACTTTCAACTCGGCTTTTTTTCCACACACCTCTCTTGTCCAGACTTTCAGTTCCACAGTAGTTGCTGATTTGGGCTTTACAGTATTTTTTGTTGGAGAAGTCAGTAGTTTCCCTGGATGCTGAAACATGAGCTTGAATGCTGCAGAGGAAGTTTCACAGCATCGGTCCCTAACCTTTCTCTTGATCTGCTCTGTAAATGTTCTTAGTCCACATTTGAGTTAGGACTCTCTCGGAGCGCTGTGATGGCTGCCAGGTTTAGAGTCCCCTGTGGGCTACAGCACACCCACTTGAATGAGGCGCACGCAGCGGTGGTGCACTGCAGCCTGGCAGATCCGCTCTGTGTGAAAGCAAGGAAAGCCCAGCATACCGATCGCAGACAGCTGAAGTGCAAATCTGAACTCATGTAGAAATGTCCTGGTATAGGTGTCCTCTGTGTGTGCCTGTGTTTGTAGGTTGGGGACAAATGTCCTTTCTTGCAGAGGACGGCAAGTCAAACAGTGTCTGCTCAGCTGTACTTGCTGAGCAGACAAATCAGGTCTGGACATTCAGTGTGGGAGAGGAGCTGCCCTTCCTGCAGGGTGGGCCTTGGGCTGAGCCTGAAGAGCTTCCCTGTGCCCCACCTCCTCCTCCTCCTCTTCCTCCCTGCTGCCACCTGCGAGGAGTCTGGGAGATGCTGTGGTTAGGGAGCATACATAGGAGATCAACCACAGTGACAGCTGGGGATTTTTCTGGAGGTCCTTGTACACGCAGAAGGATGTGGGGAGCAGAATAAGGAATGCTGCACAACCCCCCCACCCCCTCCCCGAGCAATATGTGAGGCTGGGGGCTGCCTGGCAGGGTGACCATAAGGGGCTGGGCGCTGCGGGAAGGGGGCTGCAGGGGAGGAATCGGTTGGTGGGGTGGGTGTGTGGATAGCGAGTGGCTGAACTCTCCGCTCTGCACCGCAGCACACATGCGTGTGGCGGGGAGTGGCGGGGGTGGGGCTGCTCTGCTGATGTCAGAAACTGCAGCCCTCTGCCTCCCGCCAGCAGCCTACCTCCCCCTCCTCTTCCTCTCCGCCTTTGCCTGCAGCCCTGCTTAGGGGAAGATGGGTTCCAGTGGTGTATGTCACTAGGGGAAATTCACTGGGAGAGATGTTTGGAGAAGAGGAGGGTTATGTGGGAAAGCAGGGACCTTCACCTAGGAAGAGAGGCTGGGACTGGGAGCTTGTGGGGGGTCTGCTGAGGGTCAGCCTGGCTTTTCGCCTACCCCAACACATTGATACAGGCAGGAGAATACCTTGGTATGACAGCCGGCAGAGATTGGTGGGGTGGCGAGTGGTGGAAACCTTGCTTTTGCTGTGGCTCCCTATGGCCAGAAGCTGGCTTCCTCCTGCTGTGGATGTCAGTGATGGTCAGGGTTACCCCAGGTTGCCTCTCAGTTTACGCTGTATATTTTATAAAGGAGCTGGAACAGAGCAGACAGGATTTCAGCTCGTGTCTGTCTTCTCAGTGGTCACATTGAGTATTAAATTTCCAGCATTAACAATGAGGAAGGGGGGCAGTGGGCACACAGATTGGGCAGGAGTTCCGACTGCCTCTGTGTGAGGTTGGAGAAAAGGGCTTGGCGAGAGAGTCAGGTTTCTTGTTTTCCCAATATAAACTGGATTTGTGTATGGCAGAGATGTGATGAGACTAACTCCTGCACGTGTCCTGAAGCCCTTGGCTCTAGAGCATTTACTCTGATCCACGAGCCACAATTGAAATATTTCCAAGTGTCCCTCCAATGAAAAGCAGGTTGTTGAGCACACTGTAGATACTTGGGGCAGGGAGAGCTGTTTAAATTTCTTGTAAGAAGGATGCAGTGCAAAAGCTATGGGTTTTTTTTGTTGGTTTTGGGGTGTAGTGTGGAAATTTCGCTGCCTTCAAATGTCATCCTTCTCTGGTTGGTGCCGAAACCATCACTGCTAGAGGTGAACTCATCTGTGGATCATAAAGAAATTTCTGAAGAGTGCTCCCCACCGACCGCCCCAGATTGTGGGTTAATGCCACTCTTGTAAGAGAGGACTATGACAATCTTTTTGTTCTCTTCCATGCCCTGGAAGTATTATAGTTTTTCTGGCCCTGCAGATTGGGTGAAGAGAATTTTTAAAAGGGAAGCACGCTAATGTAAAAATCTCTCTCCACTGTGCCACCTGTGAGCACTGTGTACCTGCTTCACAACCCTGACAACCAGGGTATCAACCCCTATTCATTAATTCTAGCCTATCACCTGTTTTGGTGTTTCAGGTGTTTCTTTTCCTTTCCTCTGTTCTTGAAACCTGATTTTCACTAAGATAATAGACTTTACAAAGAATGTTAATTTGCCAGTGTTTGTCTATAGAGTGAGCTATTGCTGTTGGCTTGGCCAGGGCAAGAGGACAATATCAGTTGGCACCAGGATCACCAGCTCAGGAAAGAAGCCTTGAATGCTTTTAAAAGAAGTGTGGAGTATCTCACCTCATTGTGTGTTTGCCTGCAACAGAAGCGATGTCAGTGCTCATAGTCATCGTCTTGGGGAAAGCAGAGGTGCATTGATAGCTGATAGGCAAATGTGCACTTAAAATTTTGAGGTGCTCACTAGGTTTTTTTAGTGTATGGAAGAAATGTCAAGCTGTAACTGGAACAACTGTAGTTCCTGCTGGCCCCTACAACAATAAGCTTAATCATTCAGAATGTGGGGTCCTATGAGTTAGGCTGACCTCAGGTTCCTTTTTGTACATTCTTAAATTTACTGTCTATTTAAGTATCACCATATGCTTCTGTTATGGCTCCCCAAGCATTCTGGTATTGCTGCCTGCATGATTTTTGGAGAACAGTAGCTGAACACTTCTGATGAAATGGGCTGTCAGTATCTTATAAATCAGCTTTTTGAACACTGGGAGTAGCTGAAGATCAGTGGGCCACGGATTTAGCTCTCTGGGGAAACTGAGTCTATAGTTGTTATATTTTGATTCCTCATAGCTTTTTCCACATGTTACTCTTCAGCTCCCTTTCTGTTTCAGTTTTGGATTTGTTTTGAATGTACGTTTGACTCTCATGGATTGGTTACTTTAACCAGTAATTGCATTAATCTGTAATGCTTTGAAAATATCCCTGTAGTAATGCTAAATGCTGAATATTGCAGAATTCCTGTTGCTCCCACCTGTTAGATGACCAGACTGGGGAAGATGGTGGTTGGTGCAAGTGGCTAATTACTGAAGACTCACAGAATAATTCAGAGATGTAAGGAGAGGTGGTTAATGTTGTGTTTTCCCTTTTTATGATGGGGTCAGGAAAGGAAGAGAGAATGATGGCTTTATTCCTAGTGTTGGGATCAATTTAACTCTGCTCAGAAGGAGAATTCACCATCTCTGTGTGGTGGGTTAGCCCTTGGCTCG
>NW_010121474.1:0-15553 GCF_000699245.1 Pterocles gutturalis
TGAATTTTTAATATATATATATATATGCAAATTACTTACATAAAGATGTTCTCTACCTAACTCTGTATTTTAGATGTTGTCTATGGACTAGGTGCTCAAACCCAAGGTACTGTGAAACTCTGGTTTTACCCTTAATCCAATGCACAGTTCTATGTAGCCATCAAATGTGATAACCAAAGAAAAGTGAAGCATAATGATGTTTATGAAAACAAGCGGTCTCTGTAGGCTGCATGGAGTATTTTATGTGGAATTTTTTTTCCTTATCCAAAGAAACCTAATAAAAATCAACAACAGTGGAATAAGTAAGTTCCTTCACTGCTCTTCAAGCAGGAAAAATTCATTGGGAGGAGAACAGTGAGAGTGTTTGTCTGACAAAACATTTTTTCAGCTGCCAGACACAATGAGAAGTATCATTTATATACAGGTTATAATATATAGACAAAGTGAACGAACATTTCAAAGTTGAAAACTTTAGAGTGGAAGTAATGAGTTAGTCAAGTGGCTTTGTGAAAGGCACAGTAAATACAGTCTTCATTTTTTTCAGTCTAGTTTTTGCATTCGGCTTTTAATATTAGGATCAAGATTAAATCTCTTTCTTTGAAAAATGTCTCTGCTGTCTGCAAGCTTGATACAAGAATTTCTTGCTAATGTTCTGTTGCTGGTATTTATTTTTTGTTGTTTTTTTTTATTTCATGCAGGAAATCAGAGTGGGTAATCACAATGGTACTGACAGGTTTAAAATATGAATAGAAATGAAAAAAATCTGATATTATAAAGGAAGTCCTTTTTTTTTTTTTTTTTAACTTGAAAGGCAAAAGAAATGCAAATTCAAACCTAGGATAATACAACATTTAATATCTGAACACCTAACTCTTATATATCCTAGATATTTTTTCCTGTCATTTTAAGATAAACTGGTTCCAGTCTTTTCACTTCAAAAATTTCTCACATAATAATTTATTTCTTCAAAACAAAAGAATACATACATTGAAACAAAACACTGAAAAATGATTAGAGAATTTTCACTAAATGTCATTAGGGTTCTCTGTACAGTTTGAGCCTTTTTTGGACTCGGGAGTGTTGGAATCTTGTATCAGCTCCTGGGACTGCAGGTTGGGATCCCAGGGACACATGCAGGTGGATTTCTGTGTCAGCTGGAATGTCACCATAGGATAGTGGCCAAAGTTGCTTTCAGTGAAGATGTCATTCAAGAAAAGTGTTTCTCCCTGTCTCTGTCAGAAATTACAGCCTTTTTTCAGGGTATGCACTGATGAGAGCCTGCTCTTGTTCAGTGCCACTAGTTCAACAGCTGACTGACACTTGAATCTTCCCTGGGAACTTTACTGGGGCTAGATTTCCAAGAAAATCCATTATTTTATTTTCCTAGTAAATCTAATTAACTGCTTGTTAAATACTCTAGCATATTTTTTAACTGGACATGTAATCACCAAACATTGAAAGGAAAGACTGGCAATACCTAGTGTTTCTTATTTCACAGCAAAGCCAGGGAGCACTGATCAGTATTTTCAAATTATTAATTCACTATTCAGTTCCTTAATTAATGCTACCTTGGACTCCATCTCTTACTCAAACCAGAGATATGGTTTTTTTTAAACTAATGACATTATGCCACTTTCTTTGACCAAGTAAAACTCCCAGTGACTTCAGAGGTCAGGCACAATGATGCTAGGACCACAGGATTTGACTCATGAAACATTATCTGCAGCTACACTTAGATGTCTAAATAATGAGACACCTCAGACTAAAACCTCTGCCCCAGGAACCAAAAGACTTTTAACATTAATAGGCAGATTTGAGGAGATTTTGCACATTTACAGCTCATGCTATTATAAATGAACTGAGAAGTCAGCTGTAAAGGCTTAACTCTCAATACAATAGAGACAATCCTAGTAAATGCTACAATTTATTCCTTTTCCTTCAGTGATGCCTTTTTCTGTTAAACTCATGTTGGCTTCTCAGTATATTCTGCAAATGGAAACTTGCAGAAGTACACTGGTAATGGGAACAAGTGAAAAATAATTTAAAGAAATGAAGAACAAATTTTAGAGTGTTCCTATTGGTGAAGGATGAAATGGAAGCAATAAGTAGAACAAATAAAGAAATGCAACAAATGAAATGGAAGCTGAACATGTCAGCTACAGAGTCCATTAAAGCATGGGCGGGGTGTACATTATTTTAAATAATTAGTGCAGATATGTCTAACCTGCATATCATTGACAGCATCATCACCAAATAGAATATTTAAATTTTAATTTTTTTTTACTTTTTTTTCTAGAAATCGGAATTAACTAGTCACTTCTTAGATGAGAAGTAAGGACAAAGATGAATACAAATAAGTCAATACCACAGAACCCTTTCTTCCAGAAAAAAATGGGAAAATGATGGCAGGGACAGACGGGTGCAAAGGCTCATGTTTTGTTTCATACATTCTCCTTAGCAGGATAATTCCTCTGCATCAATACTGCTGAAAGTCTGAGATGGATTTACAAAGATGCTCGGTCTGTTGCACACTTTGCACTGTTCTCCCAAGCTCTAGCAGAGACCACTGGAAAAGGCAATGGTGCAGATGTGTTGACAGTTCTTCTGATAAACATGTTGTTTGGCTGAGAGTAATAAGCATTTTTAGATGTGCTATCATTCACATTGTGTATAACATTAATTTGTTAAACCTGAAAGAAAAATTAGGAACAGCTGTTTCTTCATTATTTGCTTTATTTTTTAATTTCTTCTTAGTTTACAGTAATGGTAAACTGGTTTATGGTTTATAATCAGCTTTTAATCAATCTGTCTGTAAAACTGGCATTGAAAGAATCTAAAAATAGCCATGGCTGTAAATAGTGCTGAGGATACTGATTTAATAATGAATGAAGTGATATTAACTGTAGTGAAAATGTAATCTTCCTTGGTGTCTAGGGAGTGTTCCAAAAGAAGAAAGGAGGTAAGCTGAAAGCAACACATAGTGAGAGTGAGAGTCAGCAAACAACAGGAAAATCCTTCTGCAATCTTCTGTGTGATGCTGAGCAACTTTCACTCTTACCACCATCAAGTGTTGCAGAGCCGCCTGTCACCTGATGGGAAAGCACTTACCAGGCCACCTTGCAGGGCTGGGCGGCTTCTGGCCAGTGTGGGATGCTAAATTTAAGTATCACCAATGTCATGGACTGTAACAGGTTATTGACCCACAGGTCTGCCCGCAGTTTCTTGTTTCCATTGATTTTAAAATGATAGGTGTCAGTTTTCCTGCCCTACAAAGCAAACTTTGTTATCTATAGCTATTAAGTGACTGTTCCTTGGCATTCTGTAGGCTGTAAATTCCTGGACCAAAGCCTACTGGTTGGATAGGTCAGGAATTTGTATTTTAAAGTTAGAATGTGTTGAAAACCCTTTGCACTCTCTGGCAAGTAGAGTCAGAGGGGCTGGATGTTCAGCAGATCCTTTCCAGTTACATGCACACTGTAGGGCTTCCTTCAGGTGCAGGGGAAAGGATGTGATGATCTTTGCGGTCCTTTTTGTTACTATGTTCTTATGTTCTCTGATGAAAGAGAAATCATATTTCTTTCCTGTGGACTCTTAATAGATAGTAGGAAGTAGTAGCAGAAAGCACTGTTAGATGAACAGACAGAAACTTGGTACCCAAGGTGCAGAAGCAACTAGAAGAATCAGAACTAACCCACATGGCAGAGAAGTGTTTATGGGAGGGAAGACAGGAATGGTGCAGAGGGACTGAATGTAGGAAAAAAGATTATACTTGTATAAAGAAATGTGCCAGCACTTTATCCTAAAAATAGTTAAGAATAATTATATACAATTGCAGCTGTTGTATTTGCTATAAGTTACTGCATGTTTACGAAGAGATGAGTGTACAAATTTTGTATTTGTTAAGATGCTATCTGCAGTGTGGCAAGTTTGGAAATTCCTGACTAACAACAGCTTTACAAGATGTCAAAATGACCTTGCCAAGTCTGCTTATTTATTTGTTCTTCTACTTCGAAAATGCCACTTCACTAGAGAGATGCTTATGCTTTTTATATGTCATCAATGAGCTTCTACAATCCAGATCACAGTCTAAAGCACTTTTCATGGCAACCTTCAAGGCAAGCTCCATAGAATTTATGCGATGAATTTCAGCAGTGACTCCATCACTTCGCTGGTGTTGTGCAGCCTGAGAAAAGCTCTGAAGTATTGTGTGTTTTATTAATGGGTATTCATACAGGGTCATAGAATCATAGAATGGTTTGGGTTTGAAGGGACCTTAGAGATCATTGAGTTCCACCCCCCCTGCCATGGGCAGGGACACCTCCCACTAACACAGGTTGCTCAAAGCCTGGGATCCTCTCCGGGGTTGGGGACAGCAGGGGATGGAGGCAGCCTGACCCCTCCGAGCAGCCTGCTTCAGCAGAGTCCTGCCGTGAAAGTTTCTCCTGCTGCTCCCTGGGGAGATGCAGGGGCTGGTGTCCTGGCACTGGGGAGGGCAGCCGCCCTGGGCAGCGTACCCGGCCAGCGCTCCGGTCTCCAGCCAGACCCTGGAGTGAATTATCACTTCATCAACATTGCGTACATTTGATTCCCAGCATGTTTCTTTACCTGCAGCTTCAGCAGAGTCCTGCCGTGAAAGTTTCTCCTGCTGCTCCCTGGGGAGATGCAGGGGCTGGTGTCCTGGCACTGGGGAGGGCAGCCGCCCTGGGCAGCGTACCCGGCCAGCGCTCCGGTCTCCAGCCAGACCCTGGAGTGAATTATCACTTCATCAACATTGCGTACATTTGATTCCCAGCATGTTTCTTTACCTGCAAATTTAGAATCTACTTTTTACTGCATATTGAGCAAACAGTCCAAATAAAAAAATAATAATAAAAAAAACCCAAACAAACCAAGATCTGAAAACTTGATATGCCATGTAGAGGTTTTATCTAAAGTTTTCACACAGTACAAGTCTCAAAGAAACACTGTGAGAAAAAGCTGCTACTGGAGCCAACCCAACAGGTAAGCTAATTTTGGGGAGATAGACCCTCCTACTTTCTCCAAAAACTAAAGTTAATCTTATTTTAACATTACTTCACTACTCACTGACTCCTGGAAATGCTTCATGTCTTCATCCTTCTGAAAAATAAAAAAAAAAAAAAAAAGCAAACAAACTAAAAGATAAGTACTTTAAATTGCTGTCCTATGACTGAGAATATGTATTTTCCATCCTTTCTTCTTCCTGGCATCTTAGGGATACTTGTCACCCTAGTCACCAGCAATATTTTTCTAAGTTATATTCATGTTCTGAATGCTGACTTCAGACCTTCACCAAAAACACCTTAACAGAGCACAGTTTTTTCCTGAAACTGGATGAGAGTAGATAAGATCTCAGCAGTTTCAGGCAGCTCATCTAACCTTTCAGTGTATCTATAATTCAGCACACTGCAAGATAAGATGAATTTTGGCAAATAAAAATAAATAAATCATGCTTTCAGGGAAAAAGAAAAGTGTATGGAACTAGAAACAGCATGCTTATGAAAAAAATTAACCCAAGGAAAAAAAGGGGCAAAGATTGTTTGCCAAATATAAGATGCTGAATAGTTAAAGCTCAGAATCCTTAAAATAATCTATTAATAACCCAATAATTAGGATAGTCCTTACTCCATGTCACCAAAAATCATGTTAGAAACAGTAAGAATTGTTTTATTTAGTGAAAATTTAATCCTTGCCCCCAGCTGGTGCAAAATTCAGCCTGAAATTGCTACCAAAGAATCTAAGCTAAGCTGATCCTTTTGTACTCTCCCAGCATGTTTCAAACTGCTGGTCAAAAGACAAATGTACTGAATTTTTACTATTAAACACAAGATTAATTACAGAAAAACACCAGAAATAGTCACATTATCTAAAGAAAAAAACTTACTGAGTGTTCAGTATTTAAACTACTGATAATGTACGAGAAATCAAGCTGATTCATCCTTTGTGGAACTCTTTGACTCTTGACCTGTTTTCTGTGAAAACTCTCTGCGCAGTAGATGTGACTTCTAAACGTTAGTTGCCTATTCAGTTACTTAATATTATTCAGTATAAATGCAGAGGTACTCAAAACGTAAATTAGCACCTGGTAGCTGCCCCATGTATCATAGAATCATGGAGTAGTTAGGGTTGGAAGGGACCTTAGAGATCATCTAGTTCCAACCCCTCCTGCCATGGGCAGGGACACCCTCCACTAGCCCAGGTTGCTCAAAGCCTCATCCAGCCTGGCCTTGAACACCTCCAGGGATGGGGCATCCACAGCTTCTCTGGGCAACCTGTGCCAGTGCCTAGTAGCTTGTAATCTAATGCGGGCAGAAGAATAGTTCAAGAGTATCAGTCAACATTTTCAGATGCAGATATATTTTTCATCTTTAGTTTGCTCAAGCAAACAACTGTTTAAGATCTGTATAGGGATCTATCTATACTGCATATAACAAACCATAAAGTCTTCATTTCAAGTAAGTGCAAAAACTAAGGAAAAATCAAGTAGTTTCTGCATGAGGACTGACAAAATAGATCAGGAATCTATACACTGGAAAAGAGGTGACTAAGGAAGAAATACAACAGGAGAAGATATTTCAGACTGGAGGGAAAAAGTAAGCAGAGTACAATGTTTATTAACACCTCCTGTAAAAAAGACTAAGTAAGCCTGAATTAAAAGAGCAAATGGAAGGATGAAAATTATCTGAAGCAATACCAAAGGAAGCTGTGGAGCTCCTTGTCACAGAGGAGCTATCATGACTGCTAAAATTTTGTCTTGGTTCAAGAGGAGACCATTTGAACAACTTGATCTAGTTGAGGATGTCCCCGCTCATTGCAGGGGCTTGGACTAGATGACCTTTAAACTATTCTATGGTTCTACGATCTAAATTCATTGAAGAGTATTGCATTAGTAGGTCTTAAGGAAGAAAAGACAATGCAAATCACTGGAATTGGAGATTAGTCTGCAGGAATATCCACTTCAGGTGAATATCCACTTCAGGTCTGTCTTGTTGTGGTATGATTTTATGTTGCACATGGAAATTTGGAAAATTTCAGTGACCACTGAACCTGCATTTAATATGAAAGGAAGAAGAGGTAATTCTAGGTGTGATATGACCCAAGCACAACATTTTGAATGGATTTGAAGTCCATGCCCTAGAAAAGGTTTTTCGTCAACCCTGGAGAACAGGAAGGTGTCAACAGGCAAAAGCCAAGGCACAGACAAGGGAAGGAAGAAGTGGGTTTAGAAGGCAAAGTAAATTTTAGTGGAGATGGAAGAGAACCTAAATATGAGAGATGTTTTTAGACACTACATTTGCATGTGCAATGACTAATGGTTTTGATAGTTACTCCCCATGGTGGCAAACTCCAGGAAATAAAATGGGGCTACTATGTATATAATAGACACTGTGAGTCTCAAGAAGATAGAAAAGACATGAAAAGGACTGGACATGGTGGGTTTTTTCTCTGTTACACATCAGATGATTAGAAAGAATCCTATTTTAGTGAGGTAAAATACCAATGTGCATTGCAGAGTAGATTCTAGATTGTGTTCATAAGACAATGGTTAGAGAAATAAGTATTCTTTATATTCCTTTACAAAGACAAGCATTTATGCTTGCAGGCCCATTTTATCCAAACTGAGACTGAATTGAGGAAGAATCAGCCAGTGACCAACTCCTTCAATTTTGTGTCGAAGCTATGTGTTAGTCATTAGATCTGTGCAATGAAGTGCAACCAGCTGTTCCTTCCCTCTGGCCACTGTGAATTATTAATTGCTGTTTATCTCTGAATTTGTCACTCCTTGGAGGATTTCACTAAAGAAAATGACACAATGAGAACAAATACTTGAGATATCAAGTCCTCCACTTCCAGGCCTGTTATTCAGACACATCTGCTCACATAATAATGTAATTTCAAAGACATTAAGCTTTGTATCAGAATAGCTTTACAACTATGAATCTCTATGAAAATAGCAATTCACAGGTGTGACATAAAATTGATTAAGCCATAAAGAATGTACACTGTAGAAGCAATCTTCAAAAGAACATGATACAAAATGATTGGGTATTTTAAAAGAGTTCAACACTTCAAATCCTTTGATTATCCATTGGTATCTGAGGGAAAATTTAAACACCTCTTATTTTTAAAAACTCACTTTTCTTTAGGTCTGAAAGCTGAGCTCCTGTAAAAATTTGTCTCTTTTTGAAAACTCAGGCCCATTATAAACACATCTCTTCCCATTCTAAGACCTGATTTAGTATTTCAAAGGGAATAGTCTTTCAGCACACGTTATTTTTCAGTGTTGAATTCATGTTTATTTATACTCCATGAGAAGATTAACATGATGTAATGATAGAGTGCAGAGATAATGAAATGCTCTTTACTTGTCAAATCATTACAGAAAAACCTATTGCCTAGCAAAGAAATAAATATAATTTCACGTAAATTTTTCCCAAAGGTAACAGCAAAATAAAATAAGATTCTTCTAGCTTCAAAAAGTATTTTCTTATTGCAAGAGTAACAATAAATTGGAACAGTTAATCTCTGATTTACACTTGATTGATGATACATTTTGAAAGTACAAGGCACTAATTTCACTGTCATATATGAAACAGAAAATGCCAGTTGCTACATTCACCAGTAAAACATTCTGCAAGAAAATTTATTAAAAACACAGTTAGAAGAGCTCTCATTCACTTCCTTGAGACCTTAAGAATAATTTTGTGAAATATAGGATCATAATTTGCTTTCAATTCCCCTGGCCCAACAATACAGTTGTTTCACTGCAATCCTGAGGTTTTAAAACAGACACATAGCTCCCAGTGCTGAAATAACTCAAGCTCCACAGTTGGTTCATGTGTTCACACCATATTTTGTGCAGTTCAGCAAGAACTTGCCTCTTCAAGAACCCTAGGAGACAGATAGTAATTGAATCTTACTCACTGCCTGGTAATTTAAAGACAGACTTACATCTGACCACTTCTTAGACACGCTTATCTTAGCTCCAGCTTGGGCTAAGAAGAAACAATTGACATTGATGGTATAAATGTCAGATCTGTGTCCCTGCTGTATGAGAACCGTATCTTCCAACATCATTACCTCAAACTTCATTTTTTTCCACCGTTTGGAATTTTGCCCAAGTTAGAAAATATCAGATGAACACAAATCAGGAGAATAATCTTATCTTTCCACTCGACACCTCCATAAGAGCTTCAGGGATCCAGGTAGCCTTTGCTACTGGGATTCATCAGCACGTGTAGCCCATGTTTGGGAGTGCAGGTGAGTGGGCAGCCATATGATACCACCACACTGGGACACGACTACCATTGCTTCTCCTCCCACAAACAGTGAACTCTTCCCCCTGCCTGTAATACTATTCTTCAAAGGACATCAATTCAAACAACTGCAGCAAAACAGCTCCTGCTTTTGAAATTAAAAGCAGAGACAAAATTCCCAGTCCCCTTAGAAATCTTTCTTCTTTATTTATTTTTATTTATTTTTCTTTTGTAAGGAAAACAATGTAGAATCACAGAAACATTAGGGCTGGAAAGGATCTCCAGAAATCTTTTCAAAACAGAGATAACTTCAAACTTTCAGCAGTGTAGGGCAGTAGTAACTGCCTCACTCTTTGCCGACTACTTTGGCAGTGCCTCTGGTGTCACTAGGGATTTAGGAATACAAAGCACAGACCTAGGAGAAATCTTGGTCAGTACAGCCGGTTCCCCACTACTTCAGAAAATGACCACATAAGCAGCTCCAGAAGTGCCTCAGGCTCTGTTTGGAATCCAGTTTGCTTCCTGCCTCCAGTATTTCTGCTGGAAAGTCACTCCAGAGTCACGCTATTATAACCCTCTTTTAATTATCATCATTAATGCAATCATAGGCTACATCTACCCATTAGTACCTACATTGCCTTCAGTTTAAATAGCCTTTCCTTTGCATAACATCCATTTATTGCTTGTACAGGCTGCCTGTCTCTCCTTAATGTATTTACAGAAGATAATAATATGCTCTCTCAATCTTTACATACTCATATTGGTAGGACAGATAAGCGAGGACACTGAGTCATAAAATAGCTTTGCACTACCCTTACAAGTAAGACTGACTTAAATATCAACTAAAGACCTCTATCTGAAGAAAAATCATTGAAATTAACATAGCCATCCATGTACCACCCGTGTGGGATGAAGGTGAGGTCAGTACAGTCACAATCTGTAAACAAAGACATTGAGAGGAGCAGACCTTGGGTGGTTTCATGACCTTCAGCTGTGGGAAGAGACTTGTGTTTTGCTGCAGCCAAACCCAACTCGGCAGGACTGAGAGGCTTCAGTTGTGCTGGCTGCAGAGACAGAGGTGGTGGAATATCTGCACAAGACACATTTGAAACCACCCCTAAAATTAAACTGGTCCCAAAAGCCATATGAACCCTTCTGTTTTGTTTTATAATGGTCCCTGTTTTGATTCACCTTCAAAGCAGTGTGAATGAAACTGAAATACAATTTTGTAGACCATAGCCCGGGTTTAATGGCATTTCCCAGTGCAGTGGTTCAGCTCTGACAAATAAAAAGCCCCTGGAGTGTAAAGATAAGGGAGTATCTATACGGAGGGCCATTTGAAACAGCTCCTGGGGAGAGGACATTCAGCATTTTAAAATATAAGTAGAGGAATCAGATTTATGAGAAATTCCAATATAGTTCAAACCAGGGGGCTGATCAAAGGTAAGTGCATTCACCACTCAAGCACAGAGGAAATCAAGCAATATAGCATGAAAGAACAAATGACTTGTAACATTCACAGGTTAACTGTACAGTTTTCATGGACTGAAATACATTGAAGGAACTACATGAAAATTTCAGATGTCGAGGCGCATGAAGGAGGCAAGATGAAAAAATAAGAAACCAATAAGAATTTCAATGAAATGGGGAATCCAGGAGTGTCTTTTGACTTAGTCTCATTATAAAACATATGAAAGAAGAAATAAGACAAGAGTACAATGTATTGACTAAGTTAAAGGAACAAACTTTTTTTAAAATCAGACACTCTGCTCTGTTACTGTATTGAAACTATCAGGAATGTAAAGGAGGCCATTATTTAGACCCAGATTTCCCCCAGAGAAAATTGAGCCAAAATTGAGCTCTGAAGTGACCCAAATATGCCACAATCAACTCTTGTGTTTATGGTGTACAGTTTCTGAATAAGAGTGCTGTGGAAGACAAGTCATTGAGCAGAGACACAAAGTACCCAATATTAACTGCTCACTTCAGAGAAAGCCCACCAGGGATCTGAAGTCTACTTCTAGCTGTAGTTGGTTGGCTCTGAGAATCAGGGATCATAAGCATCTTCCCTACATGTTTCCATCTCTACTAGAAGGTTAACGCAGTAAGCTGTGGACTAGACTCTCTACTAAGTATACTGATGGAGGATTGACTTTTCGTCTGTGCGTGTGTGAAAGAAGTAAGTTGAACTAGTCTGTAACTAAGGAATAGATGCAAACAATCATAGCCAGGAAAAGAGGCATTACCACTTAAAGAGCCGTCATGGGAAGGGCAGAAGAAATTTTTAATTTTTAATTTGATCTCAGCATTATCTTGAAAATGAATAATGCTTTATCACTTACGCAATGCTTTTTTTTTAACAGCAGAGTGAATACAACACCCAAATGGAAAAAAAAAATATAGTGTTTCCAGTTTGTTCAATGTAAATCAAGAGGAACAAATTCATTTTCAGTGTTCCTGTTTATTGAGCTGCTCAGTGAAACACAGAAGTTGAGTGTTTCATTCTCCCTGGCACAGGGCAGCATCCTGTTGGCTGGAATTGGTTGAAGCAATCTCAGAACAGCTGATGATACTTATAAGACTCCAGCAACAGTAGCTGTAGTACTGAAACACTCTATAAAGCCAAAGACAATGCTTGTCTTTAAAAAAAAAGAGCAGCAAAGAAAGTGTTGATTAGCCAACTATTTCTTAACAAGGAATTGCCAAGCAGGGTTCTCCAAAAGTCCGTACAATATTTCAATTTGTAATCTGGATGATGGATAGTCAGTATCCCTACTAAAAGCGCTGATAATACAAAGCTAGAAATGACGGTGCATAGGCTATAAGATGGGATAAGATCTGAATAATGATCCTGGCAAGTTGGAAGAATGGTCCAAAACTGGGATGAAATTCAGCATGTTTGAAATACAGCAAGTGCAAGGTTCTAAGTATAAAGAGAAGCAACCAAGTGGACAGGATGGAGAACAACAGATTGTGCAGCTGTTTCTGTCATTCAGAAATAAGAGTACAGAAAGAGAGGAAGTCCAGAGAGAAGCAATGAAACAGACAGAAGTCTGGAAAATATTGCTTCTGGTTGTATCCGAGGAACAGTTGAATGAAGTTATTGGAAGACTGATGGGGAACTGTAAGTCATCTGAGTTTAAAAAGAATCTTTAAAGTCTTGCAAGACAGTTTTCAAGTCCCCTTTGCAAAAAGATAAGGTTATGAAGTGTTTTTCATATCAGTGGCAGGTAGGACAAATAATATTTAGGTGAGATACTAGGAAAACTCTTTAATTACAAGCTCTACAAGGAATTTAAATTCACTGCTTGTGTAAGTCACAGTTTCCAGCATGAATTTCATGTTAAAGATGAGGCAAACTTCTGTAAAGAATGACAAATATATTGTTGATCCTGTCTTTGGGTAGGGAATGGATTAAATGACATTTCCACATAATTTTCCGCCTTGTGAACCACAGTTTAAAATGACAATTGAGACCATCTTGAGTATTTGCCAGAAAATGTTCTACTCTTAAAGAATATTCAGTTCTTCAATGGATCAGCTGTAAATTAAGTACAGCATGATTCACTGAAGTGAGAACAGTGTACAGGTCTTCTCATTCCCATATTTTGGGAGCCATTACAAAGTTATTGAAATGTCAGAACTAGTGCGGGAGTATAGCTTGTCAGCTGCCTCATAGTAACCACTCTCAGGAACTCTTCTGCAAGGTAGCTTACATGCTTTGAATCACGGAATCATTGAGGTTGGAAAAGACCCTTAAGATCATCAAGTGCAACAGTAAACTTTGAGAAGCAAGTTATCCCAAATTTCCTCACATTTTTCAAGACTAAAAGCCTGCAAGTAGACAACTTCCACAGGGCAGCCGATATTTTTTAAGCGTATAACCTGTTTTACCTTGCAGTAATTTATTCATGCAGCCATACCTCTGTGCTCAGTGGAGATACAAGGTAATGAATTCAAGACTCACAAAAACTAAATAATTAATTTGACTTGTAATACCATACCGAACTCTTTAACATGCACCTGGAAAACTACCAGGCTGCACAGAAATGTACGGCAGAGGCAAGGAGCAACTCTAGCAAGCCTGCATGTGGGTCACCCCGATTGGAGGTCTGCAATTTCCACTACCCTTATGCATTGCTACAGCATGGTTATTTAAAAACTGTCCCCATAAACACACAGTCAAAAGAGGTTTTTTTCTTTCTCAAAAAAAAAAAAAAAAAAGAAAAAAAATGAGCAGTAACAAAATGCTCTGTACCTATGAGAAAAGCAACTTTACAAGAGGACTCAGTGATAATAGCATGAGACGTTACCAGGTCACATCTCAGGTATGCTCCTGTAAAGTCACTCTTTTAGCCCCCTTTGGTTTTTTTCACTCTTTTTCTTCCTCTTTTGAACATTCTATATTTCCGTCTCACTTGAATATTTTCAAAAAATTTATCTCAGTTTGTCAAATACAACCCTTTCCCAGCACACATGGCTTCTCTGCTGACATGGAGTATTTAGCACTGTTTGTTATATTTACAAATTGAGTCTATTAGAAGGAATTACATCTGATGAGAGAGATTCAAAACCTTATCTAGTACGCTTGCATACTAGTAAGAATCGTTCAGGTCTCAAAATTTACTCAAATTAAATAGCACAAAACCCCTTAAAAATCTGTGGGACTACTTGTTTGGTAAGGCATGAGGCAGTAAGAGTATCATAACAATATTAGAGTCATTCATATGATATATTGCTTTCTTATAAAATGATCACTAGCAAGTAGCTGTGCACACTACCTTAAGAAAACACCTGAGAAATTTAGTGTGTTTTCCTATTTTGTTCAAAGGGCTTTTTACCTGCAAGGAAGAGGACCTAAGACTGATAAGGATTCAATACAGAACTGACATTCTGCCTAGAAAGCAGCCAGGCTTTCATATGTAAATTCTCTGGTGTGTTTTGATTTTAACTTTTAAAAAGTGTATTGTTCTGTGTATAGAATGAATATTTTTGGAACAGTTGCATAACGCTGAATGTGCCTTTGGTGAATTTTCCTTTGGTTGCCTGAAATACTATTGCTTCATTTTAGTTCTTCTGAAATGACAGATTCATAAATGCCCAAAGGGCTTTATACATTAACTAGTTAATATGAGATGTCACCATGATTAATGAATGAGGTTTTTTTTTTTTTTAAAGCTGTACTTTCATTACTGGTTTTCATGACAGAAGCCTGACATGACAGTGCTAAGAGTTGCATAGGAAGGGGAAAAGAAAACTTCAAAATTTTCTAGGAATAAGGTAAAGTAGAAAAAAAGAAATACATAAAGAAGAATGGCAAGATAAGTGGATTCCAGTGCGAGACATGCTTGGGTTTATTCTAAAATATTAAAGAGCCATTTTTGATGTCAAATTAAAAAATGTTGAAAAACAGACATGAAATTTTTTGTGGACAGATGAACAGGCAACAAGACAAAAATGCACTTTCACATATAATTATCAGCCATACTTGTTTAAAGATGACCAGAGGAAACAAGAAAACAAGTGCCCATGGAGGATGCTGTGCTGGAAAGTGCTAATGGCTAACATCAGAAGAGTTTGAGACCTAATATTAGACCTATATATCTAAGTCTAAGATGCAAAAAGCAGGTGACAAGCTAAAATATTTTCAAACTCAGAACAAGCAGCCAGCCCACTCTGTAGTTAGAAGCAGATGTGAGCAGGGGGACTGGCTGTAGAAGGCAATATACCTGCAAAAAAACGCAAAAGTATAGCTAAACCAGGGCTTGTAAAAAGGACTTCATCAGTTTTAAGCACAGGAACTAGGGCTTGTTATTACTGGAGGCAGCAACTGAGTAAAAGAGAAGCTATCACTATGTGCACAGGTAGATTTAACGGATGAGGAGAATGGTCAGACACGTTCAGTCCTCCTCAAGTACCTGGAAGTGTACTGCAGTAGCTCTGCTTTGCTTAACAAGTAGAAGCTGGGCTGTACAATTTCTTCCATTCATCTGCCACAACTGTCTTTACACATGCTGCCCACATAAAATACAGAGAGATTGCAAAGACTATGCCAAATTCTAATTTCTCTCTTCTCAGCCCCCATCATAAATCATTTTGAGACACTTTCCAGCTTAGCTCCAACCACAGAGGCAACCTGGTGCTATAGAAGATGGGACTATCTGACAGTCTTTTCTTGAGCTGTTCACTAAAAGGTTCTTTGCCTCACATGGCTTCATATAATTTGAAAGCAAAGATAATATGCTTTGGAAAGTGTGGTGGGTTAGCCCTTGGCTCGG
>NW_010121475.1:0-7106 GCF_000699245.1 Pterocles gutturalis
TGATTCTATGATTCTATGATTCTATTACTCCTGCTGCCTTCTGTCTTCTCCCTGCTGCCTTCTCCCTGCTGTCTTCTTCCTGCTGCCTGCTGCCTTCTGCCTGCTGTATTCTACCTGCTGCTTTCTGCCTGCTGCCTGCTCCCTTCTCCCTGCTGCCTGCTGCCTTCTTCCTGTTGCCTGCTGCTTTCTGCTGAGGGGGATGGTGCGTGCTGGGTTGTGCTCGTGGGGCTGGTGTGGGGGGAGCAGTGGCTGCAAGGTGCTGGGATGCACCAGCCCGACAGCTCCCATGGCAGCAGGAGCCCCAGCCCTGGCCGGGCGCTGGTGAGAACAGCCATTGGTGTCTGGGGGGGCAGCAGCTGGGAGCTGATTTTGGCTCACGGGGTGCCACACGTCAGCCCCCTCCTGCACAGCTGCATGAGCCAGGGTCACCCAGGATCGGGGGCACAGGGAACACAGGGTCCCCTTTGGCAAGTGGTGGGGCAGGGTGACATCTGGGGACACTGCAGAGACACAGAGGAGTGCAGCCACCTCCCTGCACAGTGCTGCATGGTGTCCTCCCAGCGTGCCACAGCCCAGGGCTGGGGTCTGGGTCCTCCTTCAGGGTCCCTCAGCACCAGGGGCTCCCCAACACACAGTCCCACCCGCAGACCCCCACTCCCACTCCCCTGGAGTTTGCTGTTGCCAGAAACTTGCTGGAGGTGGCTGCTCCTCATGCCCCTATTCCTGTCAACCTGCCTAACCAGTCCCGCCAGAAACCTGCACTTTTGCCCCAAAAATATGTGTCTGAAGTTTTTCCGGTTTGCTTTTGCCTTGTCCTGTCCCTGTTTTCCTCCTCTCTTGCAACTTATCTGCTTTGGACCCAAATAAATCCTGTCCTCCCGCCCTCCCTCCTCCACATCACTGTCCCCCTGGGGGAAGTCCCACGACAGGGACAAAGCCGAGTGAGTTCTGTCCGTGCCGGCACCGAGCTCAGTAATGAACCGGTGATAACCAGCACCCTCGTGGCTCTAGGGTTTGTTCACTTCAGTGGCTGGTGTTTAGTGGGCCGTGTCCCCAGCATGGCCGTGCCCTCGCCATGCCTGTGCTCATGTGCTCCCAGCACAAAGCATTGGGATGGGGATGGGGGAGGGGTCTCATTTTCCAAGCCTCCCTCTGAAGACCCCTGTCTGGCATGGGGAGGGACATGCTGCTGGGCCCCTTGCCAGGCACGTTGGGCAGGAGGTGACGGCCTGGCCTCTCCTTGACTTGGTTTCCCCATCAGCAACACACAGCCGATGCCCCAAGCCCATGCCATGCACCTGCCAGGGCTGCACAGCGGTGCCCGTGGGGTTGTGGGAGGGCCATTTCGGGGTGCTACCTGTGGCAGGACCCAGGAGGTCCCACACCAAGCATGGCACCGGTGACTGCAGGCACCCAGCAAGCCCCTGGCCTCGCGGCGGGGACAGGCAGCTTCTTGAAAGGCAGCATCTGGGCAGGCGAGGGGCATGCAGCAGGGGATCTAGAGCTCAGCCCTCTGCCCACGTGGAGAGCTGGAAATATTCAGTGCCACTAATCTCCGCTAAATAATTGTGCTGGTTCACCAGGGTCTGTAACAAAAAAATAAGGAACGGATTTAATTCCCTAAGAATTGCTATGACACCTCCCAAAGGAGTAAATTACTTCATTCCATCAAGGAAAATGAAAATGAGTTTTGTTTTCAGAGAGGAAATGTCCCCATCCCACGGCATTCGTCTACAGCACGGCATTGCTGCCCTACAATGTGAGACCTTAAAAAGTTCACTTGTTATTTATTCCGTGTTTGTCTTCAGCAGAGACCCTGGCTCAGAAGTTCATGGGGAGACTCACAAGACCTCTGAAAGTTCCAGCTCCAGCCTGAGCCTCTCTTGTCCCAGTGTCCGCCTGTTGTCCCCTGTCCCCGCACTGGCACAGTGGCCAGGGCACCCCCAGCTCACACCCAGCTCAGGTCCCCTGGGACCATGGGCAAAAAAACTCCCTGGAAAGCTGTGGAAACAGCCTGCTCCGGGCTGCTTGAGGGACCAGGCTCCTCTCCGGGACAGGCGGCGTGTCCCGAGGCTTTTTGCTTCTCTGCAAGGTGCTGTGACAGCAGGGGGGTGTTGGCACTGGAGGGCAGCTCCCCGCAGGAAAGGCGCTGGGGGTGCTGGGGCCGGTTGGCACATCCTGCTCATCATCATCACACAGCCCAGCCCAGCCCTTGCCCTGGGCTGCTCCGGCCGAGCGGCTCCCAAAAGCTGCTCCACTCACCCACCACCAGCCTGGGGATGTCCAGCGCCCGTACAGGTGCCGGGGACATTGGGGAGCCCAGCAAATGTGTCCCCTGCTGCTGCTCGCCTGGCAGGTGGGTTTGTCTCTGGCCAGATCCAGCAAGCAATCACAGAGATGCAGCGGGAGGACAGGAGTGCTCCTTGCATTTGCATTGAT
Organism: Pterocles gutturalis; assembly: GCF_000699245.1. Classification (NCBI taxonomy): domain Eukaryota; kingdom Metazoa; phylum Chordata; class Aves; order Pterocliformes; family Pteroclidae; genus Pterocles; species Pterocles gutturalis. The sequence goes on from NW_010121475.1 coordinate 2,440, forward strand.
GGCTGTTTAATGAGCTAATTTGCCTTCACACTATTGATTTCCCTGGGCTCTGCTGAGAGACACCTTGCCTCTGGGTGATGGAGACTCGGCCACTCTGAGCAGGGCCCTGCCAGGAGGCATACCTAGGACTTGGGGTGGCTCCGGGCAGGGCTGGAGGGGGCTGTTTTCCAAGCCGGTGTTGCCGATAAAGCACGAAGCTCTGGGAGAGAGCTTGCATCCCGGGGAAGCATGTCCAGAGCTTGGATTTATACCAGATAGTTAAAATGCCCAAGTGTTGCCTTGCAGCTGGAATAACCCAAACTGGGCTCTTCCCCGCTGCAATGCTGGGCTGGGAGTCTGCTGCAGACCGAGACGGATGCTCCTGTCATGCACACATAAATGCACGTACACATACGTGTGTGCACAATATACACACGTGTATTCCCAAGCACACTCCCACAGAGCCTTTTCTTGCACCATTCTGGACTCTGCAGCCAGCACAAAGGGGTCCTGTCCCTCCCGCTGGCCCCTTGCTGTGACACCTGCGTGGGGACAGGCAGTCCCCAGCAGCGTCACCCCTGCCCAGCACCTGCCCCCAGCAGCGTTGGGGGCTCCTTCACAGACCCAGATGGTGTTTCAGAGCCCAGCATGGATGCCCGCTGCCTACCCCCCCTGTTTTCCTCCCCCTGGCACAGGTGATGGCAGGGGAGGGGCAGCGGCCTCGCCAGCCTCAGCGCTGCCCAGCTCGGGTCCTGCCGCACAGATGGGCTTGCAGCCCCATGTCCGCAGCCCCGCGTCCTCAGCGCCAAGAAGCCGCAGGTGACCCTGGAGGTGACATTTCCAGCGCAGCCCTCGGACGTGGAGGAGGACAGGGGTCAGCCCACCGCACGCCTGCCTCAGCAGGCACTCGGGAGGCGTAAACAAAAGGAGCTGGAATGTGTGATCAAGATTATGATTTAATTGGCATAACAAAGGCTTGGTGGGCTCAGCCACACGACTGGAATATTAATACGGAAGGATGCAGCTTGTTCTGGAAAGACAGGCAGGGGATTAAGGAGGAATGTGCTGCTCTGTATAATAAGGCTGGACACGTTCAGCTTGCAGTCCAGGGAGAACCTGGTGCCACCCTGCTGGGCGGCTGCACCACACGCCCAGGGACTTTTGGTGGGCAATTGTCAGGCTCACCCAAAGCCCCAGGATGTCGTGTCGGTGGAGGATGTCCCTACCCCAGTGGCCGGTGTGGAACCAGGACAGTGGGAACAGACTGTCCAGCAAACACTCCCAAGGCACTGAAAGTGATGTTTTTCAGGAAGAGGTGAGTAGAAGAGAAAGGCTCAGCTTTGCTTCTAACCCCCAGGATGTGGATGCAGAGGGCAGAAGAGGTAAGCGGGATGAATGCATCTGAGATGTAAAGGAGTTTCTTGTCTTGCAGCGGGAAAGAGCCAGAGCTTGGACCAACAAAAGGGACCTCTGGGGATGCCTGGTCCAACGTGCTGCTCCACGCAGGGCGGTTACACCAGGGTGCTCGGGGCTTTGGTCAGGTACAGTTCAAACACCTTCACAGAGAGCCTCTGTGAGCCCTGGGTAGGGGCTAGCCACCCTCATGGGGAAAGTCTCGTCCTTATATCACATTCCCTGAGCCCGCTGGGTCTTGTTCTGCCCCTGTGCGCCCCAAGTGCCCCATGCTCCAGCCCTCTCCTACTTCCCACTATTGGCCATTTCTGCCCAGCTGGAAGGAGGCTACAGGAGACCCTGACAAAGGCCAGGGCAAGACGGAGAGCATCCCACACTGTCCCTGTCTATGGGCCCTGGAGCAGGCGGCTGGGGAGCTGCTGGGAAACAGGCAGGCAGGTTTGAATGTAAATGAATCAGCTTGGAATGCAAAATCAAGAAGGCCAAAGGGAAAAAGAAAGGATTCAGCAAGCAAGGCATTGAGAGCATGTGCAGAGGAAGGGGACAGGCACAGCCACAGCTGATGCTGCAGGGTGGGAAGGGGAAGTCCTTGACCGGGACACTGCGGTGCTGGGGGCATTCACTGCCTCAGTGCATCAGCCTGGATCAGCCGGGATGTGCAATTAGTGCCAATGAAAGGGCAACGGCTCCTCCTGGAGCAGGGCTGGGAGCTTGGCGAGACTGAGAGGTGCAAGCAGGCCAGGCGGGGCAGCCCTGGCTGCAGATACAGGCACAGTGGGCAGCAGGAGAGCCTGAAGTAGGAGGGGTGTAGCCGAAATCAGGGGGGCTGGGGCAACAGAAGGGTAATGCTGCGATGCTCTTTAAAAAGAAGAGAAAACCAGAGTGCTCAGCACAGCTTCAGTCCCCTGGGCAACACCAGGACAAGCGGCGAAGCAGCACCAAGCCCACACAGGAGGGCATGCAGATGAGCAGCCACTGACTTCTCATGGGCAAACCATGGCAAACCCAATCTGATTTTCTCCTTTGACAGAAGAATGGGAAAGGCAATGTGTATATCTTGATGTCCAGAAGGCTTTTGACACAGGTTCATGAAAGAAGCTTAGAATCAAATCGCAGGTCATATTCAGCCTAACCCTGCACTGGAATGAGTGCTGGTCCCAGCGCGGATAACCGCCGCTGGGCTGCAGCTGCCAGCGGGTGAGATAACGGGACTCGCAGACAAAATAGGAAGATAGGAATTATGTTGGAAGGCCGATTCCTAACCCTGAACTCTCCCTCCACACCACCCTCACTGAGAGACAAACAGGCTGGGGGAGCCAGACTCTGCGCAGCACAACCCAAGGGCGGCAGCATCTCAGCACAACCAGCCCATCACATAAACCAGAAACAAGGAGCAAGAAGCAAGTGAGTAATTCTGGGGGGAAGGACTTGACATTCTAATAAATTGCAGCAGAGCAGGGGGCTAAGAGCACAAAAGGGGTAAACACGACACCGGGATGCATAACCAGGAGGGCTTTGGAGACGATGAAGCCGGCCGGCTCTGCCGTTCTCCCGGGCACCGGGAGCAGTGGCTGGAGAAGGCAGTCACGTCTGGACATTGCCCTTTGGGCCAGTTGGAGTGGATCCAGGGAAGGATGTCAGAGACCTGGAAAACATGACCAGCGAGAAAAACCAGCAAGACGTGGGACTGCTTAATTGGTAGGAGAGAGCAGAGGGGGCTGCGGCAGCAGTGCAGGAATGTGAATGATTCCTGCAGTGAGGAAAGGATTAATCTGCCCATGCTGGATAATGCAAGGACAAGCAGGCTTGAATTACCACAGGGAAACTCAAGGTAGTCACTGGGAAAAATCTTCCCAGTCATGAGGGTGAAGGGGCTGGAGTCTCCATTGCCAAGGTTTCTGGGAGAGCCAGCTGCCAGACACCAGCTGGCATTGGCATCAGCTGGTCCCAAAGGTTCCCTCATTGCTGGGATTTCACCATTTCTGGGTACAAGCATATGGAAAACCCTTAAAGCACGGGCTTGGTGGCTTCATGGCCTGTGTAGAAGGAACAGTAGAACAACCAGGCAAGCCCTGAGAACAACCCCTGGAGACCCAAAGGGATGAAAGTGTCTGTAGGGACCATGGCAACACCAGTATCACCCCACAGAGCCACACAGGGAGGTGCTGGGCACTGGGTATCAAACCAGCTTCCCCTGGGAACTGGCAGTGAAGCCAGGGCTGGAGAAGTGACAGGAATGGACTTTTGGGGTAAAGCAAAGCAGGTGAAGCTCATGTGGGCAGCAGACCCCTGTCATGCTGGGTGCTCAAGAGGAGCCTGGGGGAAGAGGAACCCAGTGAGGGAGCCTGCCTAGAAGCAAAATCGGTTGGAGACAGTGAGAGGAAGATGTGCTGGGAGACAAACAGTGTTTAAAGAGCTGAGGGCTGTGTAATTTCAGTTTGTGAAATTATTTCTGTTGTCTCTGTCCAAGGGCAGTTGTGGCTGGTGGCTCTGTTTCAGCTGCATGCAGAGGATGAGCAGAGCTCACGTGGGAGGTGGGTGATGGATGTTCAGGGACCTGGCTAATGATGAGCAGCATGTTAAGCACCTTTCACTCTCGTTAACTGGAGGAGTGATTAGAAGCACCTGTGAGCTGGCAGCTCTGAAGCAAGAGGAGCCTCAAAACTTCAGCAGAAAGTAAGTCCCAGGGATCTTACCAAGAGCACTGGGAAACTGCTGATGGCAAATCTTTCTCCTCCCAGCTAAAGCTGCTGCCCACGGGATGGCCCTGAGGTTCGGTTTGACCAGATGACGACGACAGCTCCTGCCACCATGGCGTGCCGTGGCAGTGCCATGTGGGGTCTGCACAGCAAGGGTGGCAGACAGTTTTGCCAATTGATGGGGTTACCACAAAGGACACAGGCACCAAATTAAAGAAGATAGTTTATTTTTACTTATGTTTAAAGTGATAAAATTATGAGAAAAATAATACAGTGAAAATAAGGCGAGATAAGGTAAAGCAGCAAAATAACAAGTGAACTACTATAGCAAGCAGAAAGTAAGGTAATGCACCTAATCATTACTACACAGAGCTAGCAATAGTGATTAAGAAAGATACATCACCAATTGCCCTAATAATACGTTACTGTCATCCAGATCCACAGTCCCTGGGGAGCCCAGTTGCAGCGAGGATTTGGAGAACCCTTCCCGGCAATCGGGAAATCTCTATACAGTGTGTCCATGGTATAGATGAGGCTTCCAAATTTCCCTGCAAACGTTCCCCACTTTTATACACT